>NW_027185434.1:362500-502500 GCF_022577435.1 Embiotoca jacksoni
GCTCTGTGATGTATGAAACCCCGACTGTCTGAATCTGCAGTTCCCCAACAGAAAGGATCAGCTGTGGTTTTGACTGCTTATGTGTGGCGGTTCTCTGGTTCATTGTCCACACTGATAAAACAACAGAAGCAGCTCCTGCTGCTCCTCCAGAGGCTCCGACAGACGGAAGGAGTCGAGCTGTCCATCACTTGAAAGGAGCTTCAAAACGTTTGCATCTTTCATGTTTGAAGAGGATGACTCGATGAATGTCCTCCGTACTTCAGGCACCGACTTCCTCTCAGAAACACATCGTTAGCATATTTCCCAGCATGTTGAACTCTTCCTTTAAGATCATGTGTAAAATGAAAACCAGGATGGTGTGACTGATGCTGGCCTTTGTTCTGGAGGTGGTTCAGAGTCCAGCTCGGTCTGAAGCAGCTTCAGCAGTTTGTATGTTTTTAGCCGTGCATGTTTCTGATCACTCGCTCATTTCACCGTTTCTGTGGACAAAAAGATCCTGTGATATGGTTGAGCTGTTCACCGTCTCCACAGAGGCATCTGGCTTCCTGTTCACTCCTCTAAACTCAACATTACTTGATCTTGTCTAAATTCTACACAACATTTCCTTTTGTTTGGGGGCGGCATTTTTTTTCTGGATTTAAACTCTTTAAGCAGCTGTGTATAAAAATATCAGTCGTATCGATAATCCACCGAAAACCTTTTTGTGACAGAAGTTCTGAAGAATGAAGAAAAACAAACAGCCGGCTTCAAACCTGCTGCTGTTTAAACTACAAAACTGTACTGTGTGTGTGTGTGTGTGTGTGTGTGTGTGTGTGTGTGTGTGTGTGTGTGTGTGTGTGTGTGTGTGTGTGTGTGTGTGTGTGTGCGTGTGTGTGTGTGTGTGTGTGTGTTTCCTCTGTTCTGCGGATGTGGTCTGCCTGTCTTCACTTCTGCTTTGCGTCGTCTCTGTGCTGTTTTCTGATTGCTCCACACTTTCTGCCAGCCAACGTGTTTCCACACCTCAAAACCAGTTCTGTTATAACTGACGGAGGAAGTTAAATGCAGACTGATCTGTTTCTGTCAGCTGGAACCAACGACACCGTGGTGGAGTCGACTGAGAGGAGACGGTGTCTTCCAGGGAAAGTTCTTGTCTGGTAGCTGCAGGGCGACGTGCACTTCTTCATGCAGAAACCAGAAGTCAGTTATTACATCTGAGAGTGAATAAAGTTGAGGTATCCTCATTTCTTTTGTCACGGTGTATTTTACAGGATTCTCCGTCACACGTTTCTCTGTGAAACCTGCTGCTGTGTTTTCTCTCTGAGCAGCAGCTGGTGGAGAATCCTCCTCAGTCCCAGGGGCGGTAACCAGAGAGACTCAGAGAGAGAGAGTGTGTGTGTGGGTGTGGGTGTGGGTGTGTGTGTGTGTGTGTGTGTGGGTGTGGGTGGGTGTGTGTGTGTGTGTGTGGGTGTGTGTGTGTGTGTGTGTGTGGGTGTGTGTGGGTGTGGGTGTGTGTGTGTGTGTGTGTGTGGGTGGGTGTGGGTGTGGGTGGGTGGGTGGGATCAGAATGCAGTAGTAGTTTCTTAAACGGTCCCTTCAAAAATCTTTTCCTTTGCAGCAGATTTTCTAAAAAATTGTGATGTCATAAAAAAGTAAAATGTTTTGCGTAAAATTGCGGGAATTAGAAAAAAGTTGAGAAAAAAAGATCAGATTTAAAAAAACAAAATTTAAGCACTACCTGATAAAGGAATAAATCTATAATCACTTCCTGTGATAATAATCATGCTGCACATCACAGAAACATTTTAGTTTGAATCTTTTTTTTAGTTATTTCTTGGAGATAAAAGGTCCCTAAAAGCTCCTAAAAGCTGCTAAAAGGTCCTAAAAGCTGCGTATGTTTCCAGAACAGAGCGTCTGTGACTGGAATATAGAAACAAGGACTACATCAGCTGTCAAAATAAGAGCTTTAGATGCTGTTTAATTCATGTTCATTCAACACATAGACCTGCTGGATGAAACAAACAAAGAGACGTCTCTGACAACTGGACGTGTGGAGAAAACTCATTTAACATCCAGTAATATGGAATCACTTCCTTTGATCACAAACATTTAATCAGATCCTTTTTGGAGCCGGTGGTATTGCAGCTTAAGACACTTCTGCATCGGAACCATTTTTCATACCTGAAGCTACGAACACTTTTCTATCCAGTCTGAGGTCGGACACACACTCCTACCTGCTGACATCGATGTGTCGCTGGTTCAGACGTCTGGAAGTTGAGCAGACATTTATACCTCAGTTGTACAGGAGGATCTTTTTATTGTTGGTCATGTCAGTAATAAATCAGCAGTTGTATCCTTCAGCTGCGTTCCTGAGCAGCAGTTTGGAAATGAATAAAGGAAGAGAAGATCCTCTTGTCTGATGGATGCAGTCGACATGACTTCTATCTCAATGACCTCCATTGAGCCAAGCTGCACACGGCTGTTTTAAATGTTCATCGTATGGACAAAGAGGACAAAGAGGCTGCGAGACAGTCGAGCTGCTCCAAAGGTCTCCGGCTGGATTTAAAACCAGGAGTTGAGGGTCTCTTTATTCCCTGTATTTGTTGTGTTGTCCCACTCGTGTCCTCCGTGCTCAGCAGGCAGCCATTAGTTAATGGGCCTCCGTCACATCCCTCCTGGCTTTGTGTTTGTCCCTCTAACACCATGTAACACTATAAGAGTGTGTGTAAGTAATCTAATGGTGTGGAGTGGACCTGCCTGGTGAATAATAAAAGCCGAGGCCGTGCCTGTCTTATGTAACCCAGCAGATCCATTAACTCCCGCAGTGTTTGGTGTCCAGATGGCTGATTTACTGAGGAAGTCGGTGCTCGATAGAGAAGGCATGGAGCCATGGAGGGGTTCAAATGGCAGCATCTGTGTATGCACCACAGACTGGATATAAAAGTGGACGTAGCCTCCGGGTCTGGAAAATCAGGCCAATGTGACTTAAGCTGCAATACCAGCGAGTGCCACTAGAGGTCGGCTCCAAAAAGCCTCCGGCTCCATAGACTCCCATTCAACTTCTCTCATCAAATCCAAAGTGAATAAAATGTGTCCATCAGTTATCTCGGTGTTGTTAGCTAAAGTCACTCCTTCTTATTAGTTTTCTGGAGGTCCATCTGAAAATAATCCCTCATTCATTAGAAAAGAAGATTCAAGAAGACCTGTTTTTGGGGGCGTGTCTGTTTGATTGACAGGCCTGTGGTGCAGTCAGGTTACAGCTATCGGTGGGCGGGACGTAGTATCGTCAGGTTACGATATCCTGTTATGTTTAAAATATAAATCAATTCTTGCCCACATTTCATACTGATTCAACTGTCCATCCTTTATGGATTCAACCTTCCAACAGTCTCATGAAACTCTGCTGGTGTGTAACTGTAACTGTAATCTTTGGTAAACCAAGCCAACAGTTTTATGCCAAAATCTACTCTGATGCCTTAAAACCAGTCTTCTAGTTTGATAGAATTTCATGGTTTTAACACTCTTGCTGGATGCATGGCGTTGCCATGACGATTGGAGAGATTTTACACTCCTACTGTCTGCTTCATCTGGTGTTGTGTTCGGAGTTGAAAACATTTCACCTCTAGACACAAACTGCATTTAGATATCGACTCCTCCAATACTGTGTGTGGCTTTCTGCTACTTCAGTTATATATATTGCAGTTTATTTCTTTCACTCATGACAAATGTTACCCGACGTTTCTCTCTCCGTCCAGATCTGACTTTCTGTCTGCACTGAGCTTCAGGTTTGTTTTTTGTCTTTTGCATGAACACACTGCGCTTTGCATATGGAGCTAAAACAAAGCTGGCAATCTGGAGGACTCTAAAAGAAAGAGGAGGTGAAAGATGGAAGGAGGGAGGAGAGGAGAGGAGGAGGGAGTCTGTGGGAGGATGTAGGAGGAGGGAGGGAGGAGAGGAGTCTGTAGGAGGAGGGAGGGAGGAGAGGAGTCTGTAGGAGGAGGGAGGGCATGAGAATCAGGTCGGACTTGATTTGCCAAATCCAATAAGTCAGAAAAGTTGCTCCCTATTGAAGGAGACAGGAAGTTAATGTGAGGAAATATCTGATCTCATGTTTCCTCAGTCGACTGCTGGAAGAAGAAAACTCATCCTTGTTGTCTGTTTGGACTCTTCAACCTTCTGCAGGGAAAATAGAAGCACTGCAAACCAACATGTCGACGGTCATCACAGCAGAGTTGGTGTCAGTCAGTTTCCTATTAACATCCCATCCAGCCTCAGACACCTTCTGTACCTGCTGTGTCTTGTTACCTGGCTGAGTCACCTGGTTTGGGTTGGTCACACCGGTGAGAACAAACCTGGCAACCACACCAGCGTTCACCCTCCTGTACGGCCAGTCGCTGTCAGGAAGCATCTGATTAATGTTTGTGTATTTAAGATTACAAATCGGTGTCTTTCACATCAAACAGCATATCAATAAAACAGCTGTGGTGCTATTAAACGGTCTTTAATATTTCCAAACAATCTTTGTGCTAAACTCCGCCAAATATGTTTTTCTTTAGAGATGGCCAGTTTAAGTTTTAATTTCCTACTACATACTTGTTATATACAATATTTACTAATTGTCCTGGTTTCCTGTAACTGTAGAAAGATGTCAAACAAATCAAACAGGGATCAGATTAATTCTCCACTTAATGAGCAGTGACGGCCTAGTAGCAATGAATGTTGAAATGTTAGTCACCTACTGAACTTCATGTTCTTTCTGTTGTCACCCTCAGGGCTGTACAACAGTCACACGCACACGCGCACACACACACACACACACACACACACACACACACACACACACACACACACACACACACACTAATGGAGCTGTGGTGTTCATCAGCTCGCTGTAGCTGAGACTGTAACAGGAATCAACACGGCCACATCCTGTCTTACAGCAGACAGCGAGCTGTGTTGTCACTGGCAACATTGCAAAATGAACCCAAACAGCATCAAATCAAAAGGCGGGCTCAGATTCTCTTCTTTAAAATATATAAATACGGCTGAGGGTTGAAGGTCGGTAGGGAGGCACCGGGTAAAAGGTTAATGATACTGGAGTCACTAGAAGTGGATATTATACTGGAAGAACTGATACATCGTCATATAAACACATTACAGCATTAATATGAAGTGAATTCCTGTCTGTGTTACGTTTATCAGCGTCTCTGTTGAAAATTATGGCAGAAATAATACGACTTTTTCTTTTTTATACCAGAAATACTTTGTTTTTTTGTGTCCCGTGTGGAGGCAACAGGGGAAGGAGACGTTTGCAACTTCTGCAGAATCGAAGTCAGCAATGAACCACTGTTACTGCTGTTGTGGTTTAATGAGTCACGTGTTTATTAGTGAATTTCTTGAAAACACCAAAAGAGCAAAATAATACAAAAAAACACATTAACCAGAAAAACAAAAAGCTCAACTGCCCTTCACCAACAAACCAGAATCACTGAAACGTGGTCGTCTGCCTCCGACCACCAAGAGTAGGACGGGGAAATGTATTCATGCTTCAGTGTGTCGATTGCAACCGTCAGTGATGTCATCAACCGTCAGTGATGTCATCATCCATCAGTGATGTCATCGTTGGTTTGTGAACGTTATGAATCCTCCAGTTCAGATTCTGTCCGTCACCATCTTGTTAGTTCGGAGCGGTTTGGAGCAGGAAGTGACCATATTTGGACGAGCTGGGGGAGGAGCCAGAGGTGGATCTGACCGATCTGATTGGAAACCTGAAGATACTACGTCCCGCCCACCGATAGCTGTAACCTGACTGCACCACAGGCCTGTCAATCAAACAGACACGCCCCCAAAAACAGGTCTTTTTGAGCTTATTTTCCAACACTTGTCCAACTGACGGTAACCACGGTGACGTGGTGCAAGCTGTGCCTGAAAATACATTGATGACATTGGAAGCAGCAGATGAAGAAAAAACAACAGTAAATTGTTAGATTTGTGTCATTTCAAGGACGTCTGAGGATGATTTATCTAATGTGGAGAGAAATGTAACATTTCCAAAGTAAGAGTGGAATGATGCAGCAAGGTTGCATGTTATTACAGAAGGTTTTGTACAGCGGTACAATGAGGTGCACCCCCCCCCCCTCCCCCCCCCCCCCCCAGTCCTCCTCCCCCACTGCTCCTCCCTCCGTGACTCAGGGATTTCTGGGTCTTTCCCAGAAGTCCCTTCAGCCATGTGGATTAAATCCCTTCTCGTAGAGTCACTCCTCTCGGGGGTTTTGTTGTCTTGGCATCCTCGCTGTCGGCCTCTTTGTGTTTTTCTTCCTCCCCTCTCTGGCTGCTCCTCACAGCTCTTTTGTCCACCCTATTATCTGCTCATTGGCTCCGCCCCCCTCTTTGTGCCCTTTTTATAAACCTCACCTTCTTCGCTCTTCAGAACTGAGGAGTAGAGTTTCACTTGGTGAACATGAGGAGGCTCCGTCTTTACATCCATCTCTGTCGGAGGACGTTTCTTCTGGATGACATGAAACACATTTACAGCTGTTTGATTTAGTTGGTGTTGTTGTTACTTTCACTTTATTTCCTGACCTTTGTGTTTGTTTAGTTCTGTTTCAGATCTCCATCAGCTGCTCATCAGCTTCCCTTTTCATGCCATCGTCATACTATGTAGAAATTTAATGAAATAAGTTTTATGTTTCTGTTCTTCACTAGTTGCCGTGAGGTCATGTGACAGTTACGGCATTAAAAAGTCCTCGACAAACATGTGCTGTGTTCCAGGTGTTGTACTTGTGTTCCAGGTGTTGTACTTGTACTTGTGTACTAACTCTTACTATTGGTCAGTAGTCGGTACTTTCTTGCGCTCTGATCCGATATCTCCAACATATCCTGCTCTGGACCAGGTTAAGTTTGCAGCATCAGTTACCATGGTGACCCTAGCCGGCTTCATGACACTGACAACCCTTGAGTCTCAACATACCTCGCTATAATGCTCTAACCTCGCTTCGTAGTCCACCCCTCTGATTATCACCATAGCAACAGTAATGAGACTGTTCTGGGTTTCTGGAGTTTAATGTGAGACACGGTTCAGAAACTCAGCTGATGTCTTTGGAAACAATACTGAACTCTATCAGTCTGTGAGAATTGTACACAAAGAAATCACAAACTGTATTTGTACCAAACTGAAGTGAGACTGTGGAGCAGCAGAGTAAAGACTCGGCCGGTTACATCACCGTACAGATCATTGTCCCGGGGAGGCCCGGGTTACGCAACACACGCTGCCAGCTGAGAGAGCTGCTGCTGGGTTTTGTTTTTGTTTTTTACGATGGATTTACAGCCTGTTTTCACAGTGATTGGGTTTTCCTTGTGTTCCAGTACTCTGGAGTTTACAGGACCGCTGCCCACTAGTCATTCCTGGAGGTCAGCGGGTCAGCGCTGATGGAAGCTCCTCCTCCACTCTGTAATTAGACGCAACGCTCTGCCCGGACATGAAAATCCTCTTCTTTCTGCTGATCCTTTGAAATCCTCTGACGCCGTTTCAGGCTGTGAGCCGCCCTCATCGCTCCAGTAACACATCGTCCCTTTTTTAAAACGATTCTTAAAGTTTACACAATTAATTTCAGATTTAATTCTGAATTAATAAGATCACATGATAACAATAAGACATTTTAATGTTTACAAAAAAATTCCGAGGGCATTTCACATGGTCTTTATGGATAAATGGATGGAGTTTGCCAAGTTGTTTAGAGATGAATCTGTTGCTATAGAAACGGTGATGTTCGGTGGACTTTATTCAGGAAACACAGATGCCGTGAGTGACGTCCCGTGTAGCTGTTGTGTTGCTGTGTGTGTGTGTGTGTGTGTGTGTGTGTGTGTGTGTGTGTGTGTGTGTGTGTGTGTGTGTGTGTGTGTGTGTGTGTTGCACGTCTGGCTTCGGCACACTCAGTGATGTCATAACAGGTGTTCTCTGTTAGCTGAAACTGAGTCAGCGCTGACTAACCCCCCCTCCCTCCCCCGGCTTTTAATCTGGCAGCCAGGGCCCGGTACCAAAGCGAGAAGAACCACAGAACCACACTGTGGTTCAGGACAGGTGTGTGTGTGTGTGTGTGTGTGTGTGTGTGTGTGTGTGTGTGTGTGTGTGTGTGTGTTTTCCTCTTTAAACTCCCATCTGACTCTCTTAGGCTAATGGTAGGTGACCCTGTTCTTAAGCCAGTCACGAAATCTGTGTGGTCACCATGGTAGCGTTACATGTGTCAGCCGAGTTCAGATTATCACACTGACGGATCGTTTCTGTCTGACAGGAGGGTTCCTTTGTTTTGTTTTTTCGATGTCCAGTAATGAAGGATTTAGTTTCAACCACAGACTGTTTCTAAAAGAGTTCGTAGCTTCAGGTCTGTAAGATGGTTCTGATCCAGAAGTGTCTTCAGCTGCAATACCAGTGAGTGCCACTAGAGGTCGGCTCCAAAAAGCCTCCGGCTCCATAGACTCCCATTCAACTTCTCTCATCAAATCCAAAGTGAATAAAATGTGTCCATCAGTTATCTCGGTGTTGTTAGCTAAAGTCACTCCTTCTTATTAGTTTTCTGGAGGTCCATCTGAAAATAATCATTAATCATTAATTATGATGACATCACTGATGGTTGATGGTTGGTTTTGCCACTAACTTCTCTTTCTTTCGACATGTTGTACTCATTTCTCAGAGCCGTTAACATTTTTGAAATCATTCCAGAAATGTGTTGCTTTAAACGATAACCTGCTGTGTTTCCCATGAATGTCGCCATTGTGGCTCTTTGGGTCGTGATAAGTTTACACTCTCCACCTCCATTGTAGATGGTCAGGAACACAAAGAGTTGCACAATGTGGCTGCAATGTTTGTGGCAGACAGGATAATTCTAGAACAAATCAGCCAAGTTAAAGTCAGCTGTGACCTGCTGCACCTCCAGGAGGAGTCAGAGGATTCAGCTCTGGACATCTTGATGTGTTGGCCTTCCTCTTCCTCCTCCTCCTCCTCTTCCTCTTCCTCCTCCTCCTCCTCCTCCTTCTCCTCCTCTGTCTGTTTAATGCCAGCGTCCTGCTGTCTGCAGCAGCAGGCCTCCGTTCCACTGCACATGCTTTTCCCATGAATCTGATGTTGAGTCCTTTTGTCTTTATTATAGTGGTTACCATTTTGGGCAGAAATGCATCCTGGGAAGAAAAAAAAGAGCAGGGAAAGGCTGCTGCAGACATCTGTGTGTGGATCCTCATATTATTGACCAAACAAAGACCAGTTCTGTTTTAATGCATGTGTTTATATCAGGTTGATTATTAAAAACAAGTTTAGAAGCATCACGTCCTTTTTAGACAAAACTGGGAGCTCCCACATATTTGGATAGGGAGACTAGACAACCTTCTCTATCTCCCAGGGCAACCAACACACACACACACACACACACACACACACACACACACACACACACACACACACACACACACTGCTCCCACCCCCATCCCCATCCCCACCCCCACCCATTGTTCAGACTGCTCCCCTCCAGCTATGGGACAGTGAAGACTGGGAGAAATCAGGCTTTAGTGCTACTGTACTCTGTGTAACCCTGCTCACAAGCAAAACACACACACACACACACACACACACACACACACACACACACACACACACACACACACACACACACACACACACACACACACCACGGTACCACATGGTGGTGTCTATTAAGGTCATGAGAAAATGAGAAATGGTGCTGATAATGAAACGCTATGGTTTCTTTGTTCACATTCCTGTAGAACATGTGAAGTATGAAAGCATGCGTCCGTTCTGCTTTACTAAACACTTTATTTACTGCTCATCCTTTTTAAACACCTGAACTCTTCATACAGCTTCCTTTATTATATTTATTCAATTGTTATGAATTTATTTTGAGCTTGATTTAAAATACAATAAAATTCTAGTTAAAGCTTTCTGAATCCTACAAAAGAGAAAAATGGACAGACCAGAAAATACAGGAGGCAAAAGATGCATCGATGCAAACTCACGAACTCTTCAATAAATATCAATAAATGATGCACAGTGGTCCATATCCCATTGTTATAAACCCACCAAACTGCTGAGTTGGCGAAGCTAAAGATTCATCCCACTTTTTTTTTTTCATGAAATTCCAAAATAAAAGTCCCCCTGGAAGCCTGAACAAAGAGGGGAACTCCTCCTCCTCCTCCTGCAGCCGGCCACTTCCAGCTCCGATCAATAAACAGCCAGTGGGCTGTCTGCCACTGACAGACGTCTGTCTCTTCCTGCTGCCAGAGGAAGCTAATGGTGCTTTTTACAATCACTGCAGCTCCATCGATGCCTCACTGCTGCACGCTCACGTTCTCTCATCCTGCAAACGTCCACATGCAGTTTAAATGATGTGGACAGGAGGACATGTTAATGACACGGTCGATACCCAACACAGACAGTAATAGAGACATTAGGGGAAGAGGAGGCCATGGCTGGAGGACTATTCTGGGATGTTAAACTCTCTGTAAAGGCAGTTAGAAGATGTTTTCTTCAGGAAAGTAAAACCACAAATATATTCTTCTTGAAATCTAGATATTCTTACTGTTCAGGGAAGTCCAGACTGGTTCCTCCTGCTGCTGTTGGCCACAAACTATCTCAACCTGCCCGTCACATTTATATGATGGAACCCAACACACATAGAAAAAGGAACAATTTATACTAAAATCCTCAAAAAACCAAATAAATAGAAGTTCCATAAAATGTGCAAAAGCTGCATCATGTTGTTTTCCTTCAAAGATGAAACACAGAACCATGATACCAAAGAAAAGGATAAAAAGGGCTCAACGGCTGCACCACCAGGCGGGTCGGTCTGATCTCTGGTCTGATGTCCGGTCTGATCTCTGGTCTGATGTCTGGTCTGATCTCTGGTCTGATCTCTGGTCTGATGTCTGGTCTGATGTCTGGTCTGATCTCTGGTCTGATCTCTGGTCTGATGTCTGGTCTGATCTCTGGTCTGATCTCTGGTCTGATGTCTGGTCTGATGTCTGGTTTGATCTCTGGTCTGATCTCTGGTCTGATGTCTGGTCTGATGTCTGGTCTGATCTCTGGTCTGATCTCTGGTCTGATGTCCGGTCTGATCTCTGGTCTGATGTCCGGTCTGATCTCCGGTCTGATCTCTGGTCTGATGTCCGGTCTGATCTCCGGTCTGATCTCCGGTCTGATCTCTGGTCTGATGTCCGGTCTGATCTCCGGTCTGATCTCTGGTCTGATGTCCGGTCTGATGTCCGGTCTGATGTCCGGTCTGATCTCTGGTCTGATGTCTGGTCTGATGTCTGGTCTGATGTCCGGTCTGATGTCCGGTCTGATGTCCGGTCTGATGTCTGGTCTGATCTCTGGTCTGATGTCCGGTCTGATCTCTGGTCTGATCTCTGGTCTGATGTCCGGTCTGATCTCTGGTCTGATCTCTGGTCTGATGTCTGGTCTGATGTCCGGTCTGATGTCCGGTCTGATCTCTGGTCTGATCTCTGGTCTGATCTCTGGTCTGATGTCCGGTCTGATCTCTGGTCTGATGTCCGGTCTGATCTCTGGTCTGATGTCTGGTCTGATCTCTGGTCTGATGTCCGGTCTGATGTCCGGTCTGATGTCCGGTCTGATCTCTGGTCTGATCTCTGGTCTGATCTCTGGTCTGATGTCTGGTCTATGTTTCAGATCTGTCGAAGAACCGCCTGTGTGAGCTGCCGGAGGAGCTGTGTCAGTTCATCTCCGTGGAGACGCTGAGCCTCTACCACAATGGGATGCGGTCGCTGTCCTCCAGCCTGGGCAACCTGCAGGCTCTCACCTACCTCAACCTCAGGTAGCTCCGCCTCCCTCACACACAGCTCACCTTCTTATTCTGCTCACTGTAGAGGAGCTGGTCCACCTTCATCTTGAATTCTATTAATCCACATTTAAGAATATTCTACGTTTTTGTTTCAACTTGGTTCAGTTTTCAAAGTTTTGATTGTCACAGGTTTACTATTTACACTATCAAAGTACTGTTGCTAGGAGACCAAATGAAGTGTGATATAAAAATGATGAAGACTCTGTAGCTGCTTGTTGTTGTGGTCAAGGTAACCAGCTGCTAAATTAAACTGTGATTTATGAAACATGTTGATTTTAAGGGGGCCTGTTGCATCAGGCCCTCCTGAGTGACATCACCTGAGTGACATCACCTGTTGTGTGTGCTCGTCTCCCCAGTCGTAATCTCCTGTCCAGTTTACCCCCATCGGTGTTTCAGCTTCCCCTCCTGAGAGTCCTCATCGTCAGCAACAACAAGCTGTCTTCACTGCCGTCTTCCATACAGTCGCTCACACACCTGCGACAGCTGGTACGACACACACACACACACACACACACACACACACACACACACACACACACACACACACACACACACACACACACACACACACACACACACACACACACCTGTTTTCTTTATGACTTTATGTTTCTATCTTTCTGAGGGAGGAAATGTAAACCGCCAGTGTCACTGTTTCAGATCATTTTAATGACCCTGTAAATCTCAGTCAGACATCTATCATGATGAATCCTGTCATCAGATTGTTATAATATGTATAATATGTATATATTTATATAAATAAACATGAATCCTCTCCTCTGGCAGGACGTGAGCTGTAACGAGCTGCAGCGTCTGCCGGCGGAGCTCGGCCAGCTCGAGTGTCTGAGGGACTTAAACCTGCGGAGGAACCAGCTCACCACTTTGCCTGAAGGTGCAGAGACACTTGACCTTTGACCTCTGACCTCTTCTCCCATTTTCTCTCCTCAGCTCATATTTCTCAGTGAACGTTGATGAAGCTCAGAAACCTCAGATGTCTCCAGAACAATGTGATTCTGGGCTGTTTATCATCAGCTGCTTCATAAAAACTGTAAAATATAGAAATATATAATATAAATATTAACAGCTGTTTCTGCTTTTGGAAAAGTTTTGATCTCAGTGTTAAAAGAAAAAAAATAGTCCACCTCCTGATGAGCTGTTCTGGGTGATGTGGTCACATGGTTGACATATTGGCTGTTTGATAAAGATGTAAACATTCAAAAGCCAGGGTTCAGGTTGCTTAGTAACAGAGCTCAGGTAACAAACAAACAAACAAACAAACAAACAACTGCTCAAGTAGTAAATCCTCACGTCCTCTTTAACTGAAATGTTTGATTATTCACGCTCACCCACATTTGTGGTTTTTCTTCCTGTAGATTTCACATTAAAGGCCTGAAACACTTTTAATTTTAAATATCTGTGCAGGAAATGGGTCAAAATTTACAGTTAAAATATTTTGACTACCGTAATTTCCGGACTATAAGCCGCTACTTTTTTCCCACGCTTTGAACCTCGCGGCTTAAACAATGGCTAATTTATGGATTTTTCCCGCTTTCACAAGCTTCATGCTGCCAAAAAACTGAGCAAAAAAACACATTCTGTGACGGTGCTCAGTTTTTTGGCGGCATGAAGCTTTCGACCAATGAAATTGCCGAACGGGTTCAGGTGAAACAATTTAACTTTTTAGTTTACTGTTTAGATTAAACCGAGCGCGCTCAAACTTCCCATCAAGAAATGCACATGATGCAGCTTACAAGTTGAAGGCGATTAGATCTGGCTGTTGGAAAAGGAAATAGAGCCGACTCAACACAGAGAGAGCAGACGGCCGAGGTGTTTCAACTGTGCAGATCCGACTGAAAGCCAAAACAATCGCCACCGCAATGAAGTTTGAGAATTTTAGAGGTGGACCGTCGTGGTGTCTCAGATTTATGAGACGTAAAGGCCTGTCCATCAGGGTACGGACGAGTCTGTGTCAGCAGCTCCCTCCCGACTACGAGGAAAAAGTTTCAAACTTCCGCAAATTCACTGATGCAAAGATAGCGGAGCATCCCATTGGCCCGCACGACATCCCAAATATGGATGAGGTACCTCTGACCTTTGACCTGCCTCTCACTCGGACTGTCAACAGGAAAGGCGAATCAGCCGTCATGCTGAAATTTTTATTTTTGTTACAAGCCGTGTTTTGTTAAAGTCTGTGTAAAGTTAATTTGTTTCAATGTACCGGTAGGCACCTGCGGCTTATAGACATGTGCAGCTTATTTATGTTCAAAATAATTATTTTTTAAAAATTCAGTGTGCGGCTTATATTCAGGTGCGCTCAATAGTCCGGAAATTACGTTAGTTTAAATAATAATTTGAAAAGTGTAAAGTTAATGTGGCGGTCAACGTGACTGAAAGAAGTAGAAAAAGAAAGTCTGTCTACTATGAAGTGATTTATATCCAATTCAAACGTATAAATGTAAACCTCGGAAGGAGTCGAGGTGTTCGCCCCATTTTAATAACTTATAACAGGTTTTGAATTCGATCTGAAAGGAAGATTCACGACCTTCTTCTTGTCTGTGACCTCCAGAAATATCCGAGCTCCCTCTTGTCCGCCTCGACGTGTCCTGTAACCGGATCTCCCATGTGCCCCTCTGCTACCGCCACCTGCGACACCTGCAGAGCGTCTCGCTGGACAACAACCCGCTGCAGATGCCGCCGGCGCAGATTTGCTCCAAAGGCAAATACCACATCTTCAAGTACCTGAACATGGAGGCCTGCAAGAGGAGCCAGGAGGAGCTGGAGAAACACCTGCGGCCCACCGGGTTCAACAGCTGGTGAGGAAGACAAGTAAAGGACAGGATGAAGGAGCTGATGGTTCAAACTTTGTTTCACAGTGTAATGCAGCAGGTTTAAAGAGGTGTTTAAATGTTAGTTTACATGGTGATCGGGTGGATGTAGGATGTCCTGTAGAAACACAGCCTGGTCCCACAGAGGTCACCAGGTAGGATGCCATCTCACCAGGTAGGATACCATCACACCAGCAGCTGTGCTCATCTAAACATGTTCAGGAATATGTGCTTAAAGCTGGAGATGCTGAACAGATGTTTCCCCGTCTTCATGCTAAGCTGCTGTCTGTTTTCAACATCATAGTGAACATGTGCTCTGAAGGCCTGTTTACTGTTTGGAGCTGCTGCTGCAGGAAGTCATTATACAGTAATGAAGTTATGGAGATGAATCTTCTTTATGCCTCCACAGTATGAACTGACTCATGAAAAAAGGAACAATGTGAATAGGGAGGATAAATATTGGGATAATACATTAACCAAACGGAAACATGGTTTATTAAATATTGATAAAGTTTAATGGAGCCCTTTTAGTGAGTCCTTCTATGGAGCCGATATAGTTGAGATGATATGAGAGAAAGAAGCTTTGAGTCTGATGTGAGGAGTGTTTGGAGGATAACCAACAGGAGTCAGTGTGTTTACGGTGTGTTCATGTTGTCCTGCAGCCTGTCGGACCAGGAGCTGTTCACCTGTCAGTTCGGAGGGTTGGACTCAGGCTTCAACAGCGTGGACAGCGGCAGCAAGAGATGGTCCGGGAACGAGGTCCGACCCCAAACACACACTGTCAATCATAGAGGAAGGCAGCACCTCTACCATCCAGCAGACCCATGACTCTCTGTGTGTGTGTGTGTGTGTGTGTTCAGTCAGCTGATGACTTCTCGGAGCGCTCCCTTCGAATAGCCGAAGTCAGCAGGGACCAGAGGAACCTGGAGGAGGAGGAAGAGGAGGACGGATCTCCTCTGGGAGCCGGTGGAGGTGAGGAAGGACACGCCTCCCGTCGGTCCGTGTTCGTATGTTACGGAGAAGTACGGTAAGAAATGTTTTCATCTGAAACGTGTGACTCTGTGTTTGCAGTGAACGGAGAGGCCGAGCAGGTGGACTTCATCGACAGCAGCGTGACGGAGGAAGAGGAGGAGATGAGGATGGACCCGCCCACTCCTCCTCTTACGGCGCTTCCTCCGGTACCGCTCAGTCCACACGCATCTGGTCTGGTGGGTCATCTGACAGCAGGTTCTGATTGTGTCTTTGGTTTCCAGGAGCAGAAGGACAGATCTTCTCCATCCCAAACGCAGGACTCAACGAGCTGCAGGTAAACGTCCGAATGTGTTCAGTTCATTATGATGGAGGACTGAAGGAAGCAGAAATAATTCATATTTAAAAAGCTGTAATCAGAGAATTTGAACAATGAATCAATGAGCAATAATGTTTCCAATTAATTTGTTCTATTTAATCGACTGCTGGCTGCAGGTGCCAAACAGGAATATCAGCAACATACAAGCCAAAGATCAAAGAGGACAATTGATTGACATGCTGAACAGGGATATTGATTGATATTATTGTAGAACTGCATCTTTTTAATCTGGCTTTCTGATGTTTTAGATTTCAATGATAGTTTTTATCCCTGGTGGTATTTTTCTTTTCTGAATTTTATTTATTGATTCTTACAGCGTTGTTTTATTGTTGTAATTTTTAAATTGTTGATATAATTTAAGCAAATTTTTTTCCTAGTATGACCTCCTTTTTAATCTTGTTGCCTGTTGATTTGTTTGGTTCTTTGCTTGGTTTGACTGTTTGCTGCTCTGATGGGCTGCAGGCTTGTATGGAAGGTGCTTTATGAACACAGCTGAGTAGAGTTGAGTAGGATGTGGGTAGAAGTATTTATACGTCACCCTTCATCCTCTGTGTGACACTTTTTAATCCAGCTCTCTGTCGGTGTCACTGCTCCTGATTGGTTCCTCCAGGTGACGGACAGACGAGGGTTCATCACGTTTCCTCCGTTTTACTACGGAGTATCTGAAGAACTGGGAAAAGTCAGCAGACTGCAGTTCTCATGATTGACAGAGCCCGACTGCTCGGCGTGTCTCTCAAAATGTTTCTGTCTTTTGAAAGGAAAACAAATGATGTCAGAGTTCATTAATTATATCTTAATTATGTTTTATATGAGGACTCTGTATGAGGGCATCTTCCATCTTCACACCCACATTTGGTTTTGGGGGCGTCAGTGTGAGCAGCAGCTCTGCAGGCAGCTTTCATCCTTCTTACTCCATCATGGAGAGATGTACATTGTTGCGGTCCGGTTTCCCAGCAGCCCCTTTGGCTGCAGATGAATCTGTGACAGACATCCATTGTTCTGTGGTGCAACAGGCCCACTGATCTGCTGTTGTTTTATTAGCTGCACCCTCATTAGGCCTCGTGCTCGCTCGCGGTGTGGACGTAGTGACTGAGGAAGAGTCGGACTCGTCTTCGCTCCGCATCTTGGCCTCCAACACTTCCTGTGAGAGGAGGAGTGGGCGGGTCCATCCTCATCTCCTCCTCTTCCTCCGTCACGCTGCTGTCGATGAAGTCCACCTGCTCGGCCTCTCTGCCTTCTAAAAATAGAGCCGAGACCTAAAATGGAATGTGAAGCCACAGTTTCTGAACAGATGTGTGCTTTTTAACACGGGAACATCTTTTTACACGCAGCCAGCCGTCACAGTCGCCGTGTGGCGATGTGATGATGTGCTTCTGCTTCTGTCTTTAGTTGCAGGATTGAGCTGCACGGCGCTGCGTGAACGGACGCTCTTGATATTCCCGGCCTGTTGGACTCCGTGTGTGTGTCAGAGCGTGTGGAGATGAACACGCTGTGTCTGTGACACGTTAACAGGCTCGCTGCTACTGACACAGTTTAATTCAGCTGAGATAACGCGGGAATAAAGAAAAGAAGTGAGGAACTTCTGGGATGAATTATTCATCACGCAGTAGACTTTAACTACTTTCTGACCACAGCTGTGGAGCAACATGTCTCCATGCAAACCTCTGATCTGAATAACAATCACGTCATATTGACTCAACGCTTCTTATCTACTAATAAAATGGACATGAACGCTGGGTTTTACATCGTTAACTAACAAGAACAGATTCAGTTGAAATAGTGAAAAATAATAAATGAAAGGTGACACAAGATATTAAAGTAAAATGAGGAAAAACAGTTGAGTAATGGTACATTTTTATTTATTTGTTTGTTTGTTTGTTTGTTTACTTGCCTCCCAGGCAGCATTTTACAAAACTGGTCGTATAATCAGACTGACACAAACTTTTGCTGTTGTTTGAGAGGAAAAAGTTGAGAATCAGCTGCTTTCTGTCTCATCACACCGACGGCGGAGCTGCTATTAGTTGTAAGAAAATGCTAACAGATGTGTTGTGAGCTCATTCTTCACCTCAGAAACACTTTGAAATCTCACTGAAGCATTTTTTTCTGCATCTTTTTGCTGTCAGCAGACAAACTTTCCTCTTCAGGCTGAGTGTGAATGTTTAAGTGAACCCAACGAGGAGGACTCTGAGGTCCGAGTGGAGTTTGTCTCAATGTTCCTTCTGTTTTTTAGATCCAGCCTCCACATAGAGGTGGGCCCCCCGTCGTCAGCCTCCTCCTCCCCCCTCTCCCCCTCCAGCCCCACTCTGGAGGAGCGCAGGAAGCCAGGCACCCTGTTCATCTGGCAGGAGAGAGAGCGGCTGCAGCAGCAGAGGGAGAAGGCCAGGTAGTGGTTCTATAGAGACGTTTTATTTTGAAGGGGCGAGATTGGAGGGTTTACTGAGAGACTCGTTCAAGAGCCTCGTAGAGAACAGATGAAGTGTGTCAACTGTCCCCAAACATCATGTGACTGCTGCCCTCCTCCAGTCAGGAGCAGCTCTCTGTCAGAGGCCCCGCCCCCTCCATCTTTCTAATCTAATTATATGCTCTCCATGTCAAAACTCTTCATTCTGCAGTTTGCTGAAGTCATCCACCAAAACAGGAAGTCATGTGGCCGCAGCGCAGACAGGAAGTAGCTCATGGTAAGTATATAAACAGCCAGTAGGGCGACAGCAGAGACACATGTGTTTAAGTTGTGCTCCTGCCCCCCCCCCCCTCCCTCCCTCTCCTCCTCCTCCTCCTCCTCAGTCTTTAAAGTAGGAGTGAAGGGAGAGTTGTAGATTTGGAAGAGAGCTCCTCTGCAGTGTGTAACCTGTGGTATGTGTCTCCCCCTAGTGGTGCGTCGCCAGAGAACAACAGCTCCCTTACTGGCCTGCGTCACAGATGTGCGGTGAGTACCGTCGCCATGCCCACAGTAAACAGAGCTCAGAGGTGCACAGCTGGATGGAAACATCTCCGCTGGTGTAAATTAAAACTGTCTTTTATTTTCTCAGAGCGCTGATCAGATGAGCAGCATGTCTCCTGCTGTCCTCCTGCAGCGCTCCAGCAGCAGAACAGGTAACAACTCACACCTGGAAGGACTCACTGTTAAAATCACACCTGCTTCATGTAATTGTGTTCATATTGAGGAGATCTTGTCTGTTCCTTTCTGTGATGCTTCAGGTTGAAACAGTATTTTTACAATTTCATTTCTACCTTGTATGTATCGTCCTCACCCAAAGTTCACTTACGAGCTTTTCCAGAGCTTTCAGTGTCCTTCCTCTGAGCATGTTCTGTAGCCTGAGGTCCTCAAGGTGTTGTTGTTGTGTTTGTTTTTAAAAAGCTGTGTTCTTTTTAGTCGTGGAACCAAAATGACAAACTTCACCCGTCCAACTGAAGCAATTCAAGAAATAATAAAATGTTGTATGTTAAGTGTAAAAGACCAAAGTGGGGAAGTCAATGTTAGTTTGCTGCGTGTGATGTTGTTGTGTCACATGACCTCCGACTGTTTGCTTCAGACGTCCCGTCGTCCCCGAAGACGTCCTCTCCTCCGGGTCACTCTCAGAAACCCAACAGCTTCCTGTTCCGCACGTCGTCCCGCAGCAATGTCAAACTCGCAGGTACTCACTGATGAGACCCGACCCGACCCGACCCGACACACACAGATTCCATCTCAAGATTTGTCTGCTTCCAGGAACCACCTTCACTCTCGGGGAGTCTGGAAGAAGTGAGTCTCGCACGACGCTGCGCTCCCCTAAAGAGGAGAGACCGGACATCACACAGCTCCGCAAGGTCAACCACACACACACACACACACACACACACACACACACACACACACTTCTATGAAATGAAGACATGGAGTCAGTCATTAGATGATCTATCATGGTATGAATACGTTGGTATGGAGGATGAGATCCCAGGTTTAAATGCTGTTAGAAGGTTTTCCTGCCAACAGGAGTTCAAGTCTGACCTCTGACCTCTCACGGCCTCCGTCTGCCTCCTCAGACTCTGGAGGCCCGGCTGAAGATGTCTCTCCCGGAGGATCTGGGTGAGGCTCTGTCCAACGGCACCATCCTCTGCCAGCTGGTCAATCACATCCGGCCACGATCCGTGTCCATCATCCACATTCCCTCCCCAGCAGTGGTGAGTCTGCAAGTCACCACAACATAGAACAAGAAATATCAATTATAATCCCTCTTCGGACTCCAGTTATGACTTTAACTCAGAAGCCTGAATCCAGTTGAACACTGTGTGTTTAACAGCTACTGACAGTTTCTGTTCCTGTTTTCTGGTCTGGTGGGTAAACGTGTCTGTTCACAGTGAATCTTCAGAAATGAAAGGAACTTCATCCTGTAATCATCTGAGATATCAGAAAACATTGGCCTGCTGAGGATTAATCCTCCCGGGACAATAGCTGATATGTAGTAATTATAATAACGTTTATTTGTAGAGCACCTGACACACAAGAAATGCAGCCTATTAATAAAATAGAACAGTTAAAATACAGATTTAAGCCAAACTCATTTCCAAGTAGTTCATAAGAGCAGGAGAGTTTAAATAAAGAGATGTTTTAAACTATCTTTTAAACGTATTTACTGAGTTCGTTTCCCTGATACCTACAGGAAGTGTTTGACCTGATGGAAGTGATGTCTGTTTCCATAGCAACCCGTTAGGGCAACAGTGTGGTCACTCACCACTCTGCTGCTCTCACTTCCTCTTTTAATAATAATAATATTATTATTATTCTCTCATTTATTCCAGAAGGTTCTTCTCTATTCACAACGCTGAGAACTTCCTGTGGAGGTTTCAAATTAAAAGCCTGTGAGAAACAGGAAGGAGTCTGTCGTCTGAGCTACTGGAGGTGTTGAGTTTCACTGACAGCAGATTACCAATAGAGAAAATAATTGCTGAACAAAAAAGAGTTAAAATGATAAAACATGGAGGCTTCTTGCAGGATGAGATGATAGACAGGAGAAATAAAAGGACAGTTTCTCTCTGCAGATGAAGTTTACAGTCTCTTACTTTAATGTTGCTGTGTGACGTTTTTGTTTTCAGCCAAAACTGAGTTCAGCGAAGTGTCGACTCAACGTGGAGAACTTCATCGCTGCTTGTCGGAAGCTGGGAGTTCCCGAGGTAAACCCCAACTCTTTGTTCACGTCTTTTCTTTACAACAAGTTGGGACATTGTGTAAAATGTCAATAAAAACAAAATGCAATGATTTGCAAATCACATAAAGCCATATTTAATTTAAAATAGACCAAAGACAAAATATAAAATGTTGAAAAAGAGAAATTGTATTATTTTATGAAAAGTATCTGCTCATTTTGAATTTGATGGCAGCAACACGTCTCAAAAAAGTTGTAACAAGATCAAGAAAAGATGGAAAAGTTGTGTAAAGATAAAAAACAAAACACCTGGTGGAACATCTGACAACTCATTGTTACCATGGCAACAGATCAGTAACATGATTGGGTATAAAAGATGATTTCAGAGAGGCGGAGTCTCTCTCCAGTGAAGATGGGGAGAGGTTCACCACTCTGAAAGACTGTGTTGGAAAATAGTTCAACAATCTCAGAATAATGTTCCTCAACGTAAAACTACAAAGAATTAGTGGATTTCATCGTCTACGGTTCATAATATCATTAAAAGATTCAGAGAATCTGGAGAAATCTCTGAACACAAGGGACAAGGCTGGAAACCAATATTGGATGGTGGTGATCTTCGGGCCCTCAGGCAGCACTGCATTAAAAACACACTATTCTGGAGTGGAGATCACTGCATGGGCTCAGGAACACTTGTGAAAACCATCGTCTGTTAAAACTATCATGCAAAACATAAACCAAATATGAACCATTACTTTTACACAACGTCCCAACTTTTTTAGAAACGAGGTCGTACAAAACACAGATGACCTTTACTTTGAATCAAAGATGAAAGGTATAAATGTGTTGGAGACGAGCGTCCCGTGTGTTGGAGACGAGCGTCCCGTGTGTTGGAGACGAGCGTCCCGTGTGTTGGAGACGAGCGTCCCGTGTGTTGGAGACGAGCGTCCCGTGTGCTGGAGGCTGTGTTGCTGAATGTGTCCGTATCCTGTCAGTCTGGACGGATGAGGACGTTTCAGACCTTCATCTGTCCTTCATCCGTCCAGACTCACTCAGCTGTTGTTCCGTCCTCTCATGTCCTGCTTTTAACAGAATAACTACCTGTGCTTTCCTCCGTGTGTGTGTGTGTGTGTGTGTGTGTGTGTGTGTGTGTGTGTGTGTGTGTGTGTGTGTGTGTGTGTGTGTGTGTGTGTGTGTCCAGACTGAAGTGTGTGTGTGCTCTGATGTGCTTGTGTGTAAGCTGCCCGCTGTGCTGCGCTGTGTGACCGCCCTGCTGGCCGTGGAGGGGGGGGAGACGGCGGAGGACCGCCCCCTCCACCCCCACGCCTCTTCACCTGCATCTTCATCGTCACCGTCCTCCTCTTCCTCGCTGCTGTCCACAGACTTCCTGCTCTTCTACTGTGCGGCCATGGTGCTGCTCTACGTGCTCTACTGCTACCTGCTCAGCTAGAGCAACACACACACACACACACACACTCACTCACTCACACACACACACTCACTCACTCACTCACTCACACACACACACACACTCACTCACTCACTCACTCACTCACACACACACACACTCACTCACTCACTCACTCACACACTCACACACACACACACACACTCACTCACTCACACACACACACTCACTCACTCACTCACTCACACACACACACACACACACACACACACACACACACACTCACTCACTCACTCACACACACACACACACACACACACACACACACACACACACACTCACTCACTCACTCACTCACTCACACACACACACACTCACTCACTCACTCACTCACACACTCACACACACACACACACACTCACTCACTCACACACACACACTCACTCACTCACTCACTCACACACACACACACACACACACACACACACACACACACACACACACTCACTCACTCACTCACTCACACACACACACACACACACACACACACACACACACACACTCACTCACTCACTCACACACACACACACTCACTCACACACACTCACTCACTCACTCACACACACACTCACTCACTCACTCACTCACTCACACACACACACTCACTCACTCACTCACTCACACACACACACACACACACACACACTCACTCACTCACTCACACACACACACTCACACACACACACACACACACACACACACACACTCACTCACTCACTCACTCACTCACTCACTCACTCACTCACTCACACAACAACAACAACAACAACACAGCTCTTCCTGTGGAGCTCTACACTGATGGACAGAACAGGGACATGCCTTAGCCTAGCGTAGCCTTCACTGCATCAGAGTGCAAATGTTCTCTGTCTGAAGCAGAGCTGGAAGTCTGTCTGTCATTGGTTGGGACCTGAATGGGCGGAGCTAAGGAACCACACCCTCTGTTGAGCCTCCTTTACACTCTCTACTGTGCATTAACTGCTTGATTGATGTGTACATGGAGGATTCAAATCATTGGCGCCAGAATGCAACCATTGGTTCTACTGGTCATGATGTCATTGTTCTGGTTTGCAACCAAACAAAGTCCAACTTCTGCATTAGTCATGAGTACATGTATGTGGTTTTACATGGAAACATCAGTCAGGAGGTTCTTCTGGTTTCTAGATCTCCTGGAACTGGATCAGAGGATGTGGTTCTTTTGCTCCAAGTTTGGAAGTGACCACTAGGACTATTTTTGGCTCCAAAAGAGCTCTGCTCAGGTGGAGCCACTGGTCCCAACAGAGGGAGGCGGGGCCACTGGTCCCAACAGAGGGAGGCGGGGCCACTGGTCCCAACAGAGGGAGGCGGGGCCACTGGTCCCAACAGAGGGAGGCGGGGCCACTGGTCCTGTCGCACAAGCTGTTGATGTGACTGAAACTGAACTCTGAATGTGATTTTTAGTCTGAAGACAGATGCAGGTTGATTTTAACGGAGCGTGGATGTTAAATGCTGGTGATGAATGAGTGTTCATCACTTGTCAGTGTGACCGTGAGACGAGTGAACCAGTGCCTGTTCCTGAACCCTGTTTTTCTGGGTGCTGTGTTAACGGGGAGCAGCAGGGGGCGATGTTGCTGCATCGTCCCTCTAACAGTCGGTACAAACCCTGTGAAGTCTTTTGTGTCTGTCTCTGGTCCGTTTGACCAGCCGACTGCATCTTTGTATAAATGTAAACAGGCTATTAAATTATTGCTTTTTTTTTTTAAATTTATTTTGGACTGTTTTTGGTTCTTTTCTGTTTCTGTGCAGAAACAGCAGATGCTTCACTAATCTGGTTCAACCTTTTAACCAATAGTGTTAAAGCCTCAGAAAGCTGAGTGAAATCAATGTGTGTGCTTTAAATCACACGCAGGTAATCAATATTGAATTATTCAGAGTTTAAATAACATTGAGCGTTTGAAAGTTTCCTCCTCCGTTGGGTCAGTAAACCTTCGATGCCCTCGAGGCTGCGCGGTGAACCGAGCATCAGACGGCCTCTGCTGTTTCCACACGCCGAGTCGGGCTTCCTGCTTATAGAAGGTCATCGTCAGTTACGAAACACCTCAGAATCTCATCCCCATGCTGATCTGGAAAATTAATATCCATGGAGAGATTTTGGGGATTCAGGCTGTGAAAAGTCCAGAACATTCAGCGTTTCTGAAACTTTCTGAAGCATTAAAAACACTAAAAGTTTGTGCTGCAGCTCTGACTCATGAACTAATGAACGGTTCTGACCAACAGAACTTTTATTAGAGCGAAACTCAATGAATGAATCATTCACCTGTTCAGCTGTAACAGCCGATTCTCCTTTTATATCAGAGTTCAGTACTGAACAGGTGAACGACCATATTAGGAAATTATTTGAATAGATTGTGTAAAATATTTTAATGACCAAGAACTTGTCTCTAACAAAACTAAAGGTTTTATTGTGAGATGTTATTTTATTATTCCCGCTTTCATATTCACTGTAATGACATCACAACCCCTGATCTAAAAGTCGGTTTATTTCACATCACTTTTAATGGCAGTTCTGTTTACTGTGCATTTCTGCACTGTTTACTGTTAGCTCCCGTTAGCTCCCGTTAGCTCCAGTTAGCACCCTTTAGCTCCCGTTAGCTCAAGTTAGCTCCCGTTAGCTCCCGTTAGCTCCAGTTAGCACCCTTTAGCTCCCGTTAGCTCAAGTTAGCTCCCGTTAGCTCCCTTTAGCTCCCGTTAGCTCCAGTTAGCTTCCGTTAGCTCCCTTTAGCTCCCGTTAGCTCAAGTTAGCTCCCGTTAGCTCCCGTTAGCTTCCGTTAGCTCCCTTTAGCTCCCGTTAGCTCAAGTTAGCTCCCGTTAGCTCCAGTTAGCTCCCTTTAGCTCCAGTTAGCTTCCGTTAGCTCCCTTTAGCTCCAGTTAGCTCCCGTTAGCTCCAGTTAGCTCCCGTTAGCTCCTGTTAGCTCCCTTTAGCTCCAGTTAGCTCCCGTTAGCTCCCTTTAGCTCCCGTTAGCTCCCGTTAGCTCCAGTTAGCTCCCGTTAGCTCCCTTTAGCTCCCGTTAGCTCCTAAAAACAGAAATAAGCTCCAGGAAGTGTTAATATGAAAATAAGAGTTTTAAGAATTTCTTAAATCCTTTACATTAATTTATATTTTACACACTGTATTCAGGATTCTTTCCTGTTTTTATTTAACACTAAAGACATTTTGCGACACTAAGTTACACAAGCCGTTCTGTTTTAATGTATTTGATGTCTTCCTGAGCAGCACACTGGTTATTTTTGTCCTCCGTTGGTTTCATGTCCAACTGTCTGCTGTAAAAACCTCTGATAGTTTTTATTAGCCTGCTGTTACGATGGAATTTATACTGTTTCAATTCAAATGTATATTTTATACGTGAAACTGGACACAACACAGTCGTTCATTCACAGGTTTAGACCGAGCTTTATTCTTAAATATGATAGTGGAGCAGAAATACTGTTGTATTTTATATTTATATAACACCCTTGTATTATTAAGAATCCTTTTTGAGTTTATATAAATCTATATGTAAAGTTTGTTTTTTCTTCCAGCTTTAAAGAAATGATTAAAAATTGAACTTTGATTGTTGCCGTTTGTCTGCTTCGCCTGCTGTTGTGCTTTTGCTCCAGTTGAAGGTATCTGCAGCCGACTCATCATCTTCAATAGAAAGAAAGAAAAGTCCATTCAAGGTCTACTTACTGGATTTTTATGGAGCTTTCAACTGCATTGACTGAAACTGGCTCAGTTGTCATGGAGACGGCTTACTTGTCATCACGTCGCCTGTACGAGAGAAATTATTTTTTATAGATTATTACTATTTCTTATTTAATTATAGTGCTTTAGACAAAATGAAAGGGTGGTGGGCAGTATTCTATATCTTACATTTAACATAAAGACCCATCGGTCAGAACCAGTCCAATACTGAATGTGTCCTGCTAACAGCTACAGAGCAAATATATATCAAAGCCTGGTACGTCTTAGTGTGAGGAAGTTAATCTGACGGATGTCTCCGCTCTTGTAAAACCCCAAAAATACAGTTTAATACAGTCACTTTTATGCAAGTTGTTTTGAGTATGAAGTGTCTTTGTCAGACTGGACTCACTACTGCCCCCTGTAGACGTGGAAGAGGTGGTGAAGAAATGAGATGGGGTAAATATAGAATAACAACATCCATGGCTGACTCTAATCTGACGGTTGAGTTCCTTCCGTCACCCCTGGATGGGAGTGGGCTGCAGATTCCCTGATGTCTCTGCTTTAACCTCTTTAAAAGCTCCTTTGCTCTCTGAACAGCAGGTTTACTGTAACTGCAGCTGGTCCGTGTTGGAGGAGGTGAGTACCGATCCGAGGTGAGGGAGGGCCGACTGCAGCCTTCATGTGTCCTGCATGACCTGCATGACCTCCGCGTCCGTCTGCAGTAGGGACTGTACCGCTGGGGGGTAACCAGGGGTCGCTGGGGGGTAACCAGGGGGGGGGTAACCAGGGGTCGCTGGGGGGTAACCAGGGGGGGGTAACCAGGGGTCGCTGGGGGGTAACCAGGGGGGGGTAACCAGGGGGGGGGTAACCAGGGGTCGCTGGAGGGTAACCAGGGGGGGGGTAACCAGGGGTCGCTGGGGGGTAACCAGGGGGGGGGTAACCAGGGGGGGGGTAACCAGGGGGGGGGTAACCAGGGGTCGCTGGAGGGTAACCAGGGGGGGGGTAACCAGGGGTCGCTGGGGGGTAACCAGGGGTCGCTGGAGGGTAACCGGGGGGGGGTAACCAGGGGTCGCTGGGGGGGTAACCAGGGGGGGGGTAACCAGGGGTCGCTGGGGGGTAACCAGGGGGGGGTAACCAGGGGTCGCTGGAGGGTAACCGGGGGGGGTAACCAGGGGCCCGTCTGACACGAAAATAAAAAGCATAAAAGCCACTCATGCAGGAGTGATTGATTCATTTTAACAGGAACAAGCAGACAGAAGACTTTAACTCAGATCTTAGAGGAGACAGAAAAAGACAGTCTTCTACAGTCTTCTAGTTTTGAACCAGTGAACGAAATGTCAAGAGAAGGAACATTTTAGATCAGTTCCATCTCCTAGTTTGACTTTATTTCAGGAAGTTCATCTGAAATCCAATTTTTTTGGAACTTTATGTCTCTTATTTCCCTGATGTTCCTGTCAGCTGTTAGTCTGGTGTGAAGGACACACAACTGAGCAGCACACGCCTGCAAAGAAATATGTACAGTTGCATGTATCATGAGCACGTTGGGACGTATGACATCATAAACATGAATCTGACCTCTTGCATCGTAGCAGCATGTGAACTCAATGATCTGATGTTGCTAACGTAGAAGATGTGCTGTTATAAACTAGTATTCTCACCCACTCTCTCCGTCCCCTCCCAGGAGTCCTTGTGCTCCGCCCAGCTCATCACGGAGGACGACGGGCTGAGCCGGCTGGCCCAGACGGTCCAGGTGCTGGAGAACCTGGGGGACGGTCCCCAGCGGGCCCTGAAACTGGACACGGCGGCGGCCGCTAGCTCGACACAATGCTAGCATCATATTCAAGCAGTTTGTGACGGTGTCCGTCCTCACCCACACAGTCTCCGTCCTCACCCACACAGTCTCCGTCCTCACCCACACAGTCTCCGTCTTCACCCACACAGTGTCTGTCCTCCATCACCTCCCACACGGTGTCCGTCCTCCATCACCTCCCTACGGTGGTCGTTTTTTTTCATGTCTCATGGTGAATACAGTTAGACTGGCCGCGCCAACTTCATCAGGTCCTCTCTGTGACATCATCAGGTCCTCTCTGTGACATCATCAGGTCCTGTGACATCATCAGGTCCTGTGACATCATCAGGTCCTCTCTGTGACATCATCAGGTCCTCTCTGTGACATCATCAGGTCCTCTCTGTGACATCATCAGGTCTTCTCTTCTTCTTCAGCAGCCGGCCGGAAGCCAGAAGTCTCATCTGGCCGAATCTTTAATCAGCAGCACATCTATGAAGCCACTCAGATGTGGCGTGTTGTGGACATTTTGTGCTGTGGGACACTAAAAATAATTTACTTTTGTTCAATGTAGAGCTAAAAAAATTAACATGAAATAGAGGAAAAGTCTGGTTTGTAGTTTAACACTGCTAAATGCTAAGCTAACCAGCCTACAGTTTGAACCAACTGTGTTTATGTTCATGCATCAGGACACAGAAGAAGAGACGTCTTCACTCTGTCGGTCAGCTCGGCTTTAATCACGACTCCATTAGCACCGCGGCCTAATTGACTGTCATCTTAATTGCGGGATCACACTCGGCCTCGGAGGACCGTCTGCTGATAACGGTCTTAATGACGGCACGGAGCAGATTCCTCTCACGTCTCCGTCGATGCCTGCGAGGCAGCGAGCCGAGCCGCCGACTGAAGAGGCAGCGGACATTTATGGGATGTAATTGAGGATGGATATGAAGCTCCACGCTCCGACGGGGACGGATATCAGTCGGCAGCTGATCTGCGGTTCTTTGTTCAACGCATTCGACGCGCTCGTGCTTCTTCTCCCAGAAAGAAGCACAGGCTATCGATGCTTTATGTTTTTGACAACCATTTCTGCAAAATAATAAATTTACTATTAAGCAGATTAAAGAGGAGTGTTTTAATTGTTCCGAAATTGTATGAGATTCAGAATGAAATAGTGTTTGTAAAAGTTATCACATTTTAATGACACAAACATTTATTTTTGGCCCGCTGTCCTTCATCCAATTTATTTTTGTCTCTTCATAGGAAAAGATTTGTGGTCTTCTGGTTTAGATTTCATCCCAACAACAGGACAGCTGAGAGCGTCACTATGTTTGGATCCAACAGACCGGCTGCTGTTTTTCTGACCCGCTCACTTCATTTATGAGGCTCATCAACTGAACACCAGCCCGACATCAGCGGGTTTCTCCACCTCCTCTCTGTCCACAGAGTTTCATATAAAGACGGTGGTCCTGGAAGAACTGGCATTTCATTTAGATCACGTCTGGTGCAGAATCCACCCACAGGTTTGTTTGGGCTCCCTGGAAATGGGCTGGAAAACGTCTGCATCGATATATCTCCCCGTGAGGCCGTTCTTCCTCTCTGTCCAATAGCGCTCAACTGGAGCCGTGGACTCTCCGATGCATGAGTCTCCTGAGAGCAGCGAGCTGCCTCCCGCACGTATCTCATTTCCAACAGAGTGGAATCCATTAAGAGACTGAGAGTGGAGACGAGCCTCCGTGAAGCCTTCAGAGGCCTTCAGAGGTCCGGAGCCTCGAGATCATCAGGACACGACGGACACCAAACACATTTTCACCACAACATTTTTAACAAACTTGACAATAATTGGACTGTAGTACACTTTCTACAAATATATTATTAGAGAGTATACGTTAAGGGAAAGATCAGTTTAATTACTGTAATTGGGTTTATTTGAACTGTTTTTAAATATATTTTTGCAAATTTTAAAACGTGTACTCTATTTTATCATTGCATCAATGCACTGACAGCATATTTAAAAAAGTAATTGTAATAATTACCATTTTATCATATTTTAGACGACATGCTATAGTATGACTTTTTTTTATCATATTATAGACGACATGCTATAGTATGACTTTTTTTATCATATTATAGACGACATGCTATAGTATTACTTTTTTATCATATTATAGACGACATGTTATAGTATGACTTTTTTTATCATATTATAGACGACATGCTATAGTATGACTTTTTTTATCATATTATAGACGACATGCTATAGTATGACTTTTTTATCATATTATAGACGACATGCTATAGTATGACTTTTTTTATCATATTATAGACGACATGCTATAGTATGACTTTTTTTATCATATTATAGACGACACGCTATAGTATGACTTTTTTTATCATGTTATAGACGACATGCTATAGTATGACTTTTTTTTATCATATTTTAGACGACATGCTATAGTGTGACTTTTTTTATCATATTATAGACGACATGCTATAGTATGACTTTTTTTTATCATATTATAGACGACATGCTATAGTATGACTTTTTTTATCATGTTATAGACGACATGCTATAGTATGACTTTTTTTTATCATATTTTAGACGACATGCTATAGTGTGACTTTTTTTATCATATTTTAGACGACATGCTATAGTATGACTTTTTTTATCATATTATAGACGACATGCTATAGTATGACTTTTTTTATCATGTTATAGACGACATGCTATAGTATGACTTTTTTTTATCATATTTTAGACGACATGTTATAGTATGACTTTTTTTATCATATTATAGACGACATGCTATAGTATTACTTTTTTATCATATTATAGACGACATGTTATAGTATGACTTTTTTTTTATCATATTATAGACGACATGCTATAGTATGACTTTTTTTTATCATATTTTAGACGACATGTTATAGTATGACTTTTTTTATCATATTATAGACGACATGCTATAGTATTACTTTTTTATCATATTATAGACGACATGCTATAGTATGACTTTTTTTTTATCATATTATAGACGACATGCTATAGTATGACTTTTTTTATCATATTATAGACGACATGCTATAGTATGATTTTTTTTATCATATTTTAGACGACATGCTATAGTGTGACTTTTTTTATCATATTATAGACGACACGCTATAGTATGACTTTTTTTTTATCATATTATAGACGACATGCTATAGTATGACTTTTTTTTTATCATATTATAGACGACACGCTATAGTATGACTTTTTTTTTATCATATTATAGACGACATGCTATAGTATGACTTTTTTTATCATATTTCAGACGACATGCTATAGTATGACTTTTTTATCATATTTTAGACGACATGCTATAGTATGAATAATTTATCATATTTCAGACGACATGCTATAGTATGACTTTTTTTATCATATTTCAGACGACATGCTATAGTATGACTTTTTTATCATATTATAGACGACATGCTATAGTATGACTTTTTTATCATATTTTAGACGACATGCTATAGTATGACTTTTTTTATCATATTTCAGACGACATACTATAGTATGACTTTTTTTATCATATTTCAGACGACATGCTATAGTATGACTTTTTTATCATATTTTAGACGACATGCTATAGTATGAATAATTTATCATATTTCAGACGACATGCTATAGTATGACTTTTTTTATCATATTTCAGACGACATGCTATAGTATGACTTTTTTATCATATTATAGACGACATGCTATAGTATGACTTTTTTATCATATTATAGACGACATGCTATAGTATGACTTTTTTATCATATTTTAGACGACATGCTATAGTATGAATAATTTATCATATTTCAGACGACATGCTATAGTATGACTTTTTTTATCATATTTCAGACGACATGCTATAGTATGACTTTTTTATCATATTATAGACGACATGCTATAGTATGACTTTTTTATCATATTTCAGACGACATGCTATAGTATGACTTTTTTTATCATATTTCAGACGACATGCTATAGTATGACTTTTTTATCATATTTTAGACGACATGCTATAGTATGACTTTTTTTATCATATTTCAGACGACATGCTATAGTATGACTTTTTTTATCATATTTCAGACGACATGCTATAGTATGAATAATTTATCATATTTCAGACGACATGCTATAGTATGACTTTTTTTATCATATTTCAGACGACATGCTATAGTATGACTTTTTTATCATATTATAGACGACATGCTATAGTCTGACTTTTTTATCATATTTTAGACGACATGCTATAGTATGACTTTTTTATCATATTATAGACGACATGCTATAGTATGACTTTTTTATCATATTTTAGACGACATGCTATAGTATGACTTTTTTATCATATTTTAGACGACATGCTATAGTATGACTTTTTTATCATATTATAGACGACATGCTATAGTATGACTTTTTTATCATATTTTAGACGACATGCTATAGTATGACTTTTTTTATCATATTTTAGACGACATGCTATAGTATGACTTTTTTTATCATATTTTAGACGACACGCTATAGTGTGACTTTTTTTATCATATTATAGACGACACGCTATAGTATGACTTTTTTATCATATTATAGACGACATGCTATAGTGTGACTTTTTTTTTATCATATTATAGACGACACGCTATAGTATGACTTTTTTTTTATCATATTATAGACGACATGCTATAGTATGACTTTTTGATCATATTATAGACGACATGCTATAGTATGACTTTTTTATCATATTTTAGACGACATGCTATAGTATGACTTTTTTATCATATTATAGACGACATGCTATAGCATGACTTTTTTATCATATTTTAGACGACATGCTATAGTATGACTTTTTTATGATATTATAGACGACATGCTATAGTATGAATAATTTATCATATTTCAGACGACATGCTATAGTATGACTTTTTTATCATATTTTAGACGACATGCTATAGTATGACTTTTTTATCATATTTTAGACGACATGCTATAGTATGAATAATTTATCATATTTCAGACGACATGCTATAGTATGACTTTTTTATCATATTTTAGACGACATGCTATAGTATGACTTTTTTATCATATTATAGACGACATGCTATAGTATGACTTTTTTATCATATTTTAGACGACATGCTATAGTATGACTTTTTTTATCATATTATAGACGACATGCTATAGTATGAATAATTTATCATATTTCAGACGACATGCTATAGTATGACTTTTTTATGATATTTTAGACGACATGCGACAGTATGACTTTTTTATCATGTTATAGACGACATGCTATAGTATGACTTTTTTATGATATTATAGACGACATGCTATAGTATGACTTTTTTATCATATTATAGACGACATGCTATAGTGTGACTTTTTTTTTATCATATTATAGACGACACGCTATAGTATGACTTTTTTTTTATCATATTATAGACGACATGCTATAGTATGACTTTTTGATCATATTTCAGACGACATGCTATAGTATGACTTTTTTATGATATTTTAGACGACATGCTATAGTATGAATAAGTTATCATATTTCAGACGACATGCTATAGTATGACTTTTTTATGATATTTTAGACGACATGCTATAGTATGACTTTTTTATCATATTATAGACGACATGCTATAGTATGACTTTTTTATCATATTTTAGACGACATGCTATAGTATGACTTTTTTATCATATTTTAGACGACATGCTATAGTATGACTTTTTTATCATATTATAGACGACATGCTATAGTATGACTTTTTTTATCATATTTTAGACGACATGCTATAGTGTGACTTTTTTTATCATATTATAGACGACACGCTATAGTATGACTTTTTTTTTATCATATTATAGACGACATGCTATAGTATGACTTTTTTTTTATCATATTATAGACGACACGCTATAGTATGACTTTTTTTTTATCATATTATAGACGACATGCTATAGTATGACTTTTTTATCATATTTTAGACGACATGCTATAGTATGACTTTTTTATGATATTATAGACGACATGCTATAGTATGAATAATTTATCATATTTCAGACGACATGCTATAGTATGACTTTTTTATCATATTTCAGACGACATGCTATAGTATGAATAATTTATCATATTTCAGACGACATGCTATAGTATGACTTTTTTTATCATATTTTAGACGACATGCTATAGTATGACTTTTTTATCATATTATAGACGACATGCTATAGTATGACTTTTTTATCATATTTTAGACGACATGCTATAGTATGACTTTTTTATCATATTTTAGACGACATGCTATAGTATGAATAATTTATCATATTTCAGACGACATGCTATAGTATGACTTTTTTTATCATATTTTAGACGACATGCTATAGTATGACTTTTTTATCATATTTCAGACGACATGCTATAGTATGAATAATTTATCATATTTCAGACGACATGCTATAGTATGACTTTTTTTATCATATTTTAGACGACATGCTATAGTATGACTTTTTTTATCATATTATAGACGACATGCTATAGTATGACTTTTTTATCATATTTTAGACGACATGCTATAGTATGACTTTTTTATCATATTTTAGACGACATGCTATAGTATGACTTTTTTTATCATATTTTAGACGACATGCTATAGTCTGACTTTTTTATCATATTTAGACGACATGCTATAGTATGACTTTTTTATCATATTATAGACGACATGCTATAGTATGACTTTTTTATCATATTTTAGACGACATGCTATAGTATGACTTTTGTATCATATTTTAGACGACATGCTATAGTATGACTTTTTTATCATATTTTAGACGACATGCTATAGTATGACTTTTTTATCATATTATAGACGACATGCTATAGTATGACTTTTTTATCATATTTTAGACGACATGCTATAGTATGACTTTTTTTTATCATATTTTAGACGACATGCTATAGTATGACTTTTTTTATCATATTTTAGACGACATGCTATAGTGTGACTTTTTTTTATCATATTATAGACGACACGCTATAGTATGACTTTTTTATCATATTATAGACGACATGCTATAGTATGACTTTTTTTTTATCATATTATAGACGACACGCTATAGTATGACTTTTTTTTATCATATTATAGACGACATGCTATAGTATGACTTTTTTTTTATCATATTATAGACGACACGCTATAGTATGACTTTTTTTTTATCATATTATAGACGACATGTTATAGTATGACTTTTTTTTTATCATATTTTAGACGACATGCTATAGTATGACTTTTTTTATCATATTTTAGACGACATGCTATAGTGTGACTTTTTTTATCATATTATAGACGACACGCTATAGTATGACTTTTTTATCATATTATAGACGACATGCTATAGTATGACTTTTTTTTTATCATATTATAGACGACACGCTATAGTATGACTTTTTTTTTATCATATTATAGACGACACGCTATAGTATGACTTTTTTTTATCATATTATAGACGACATGCTATAGTATGACTTTTTTTTTATCATATTATAGACGACACGCTATAGTATGACTTTTTTTTTTATCATATTATAGACGACATGCTATAGTATGACTTTTTTATCATATTTTAGACGACATGCTATAGTATGACTTTTTTATGATATTATAGACGACATGCTATAGTATGAATAATTTATCATATTTCAGACGACATGCTATAGTATGACTTTTTTATCATATTTCAGACGACATGCTATAGTATGACTTTTTTATCATATTTTAGACGACATGCTATAGTATGACTTTTTTTTATCATATTTTAGACGACATGCTATAGTATGAATAATTTATCATATTTCAGACGACATGCTATAGTATGACTTTTTTATCATATTTTAGACGACATGCTATAGTATGACTTTTTTATCATGTTATAGACGACATGCTATAGTATGACTTTTTTATCATATTTTAGACGACATGCTATAGTATGACTTTTTTTATCATATTATAGACGACATGCTATAGTATGAATAATTTATCATATTTCAGACGACATGCTATAGTATGACTTTTTTATCATATTATAGACGACATGCTATAGTATGACTTTTTTATCATATTATAGACGACATGCTATAGTATGACTTTTTTATGATATTTTAGACGACATGCGACAGTATGACTTTTTTATCATGTTATAGACGACATGCTATAGTATGACTTTTTTATGATATTATAGACGACATGCTATAGTATGAATAAGTTATCATATTTCAGACGACATGCTATAGTATGACTTTTTTATGATATTTTAGACGACATGCTATAGTATGAATAAGTTATCATATTTCAGACGACATGCTATAGTATGACTTTTTTATGATATTTTAGACGACATGCTATAGTATGACTTTTTTATCATATTATAGACGACATGCTATAGTATGACTTTTTTATCATATTATAGACGACATGCTATAGTATGACTTTTTTATGATATTATAGACGACATGCTATAGTATGACTTTTTTATCATATTTTAGACGACATGCTATAGTATGACTTTTTTATCATCATTTTAGACGACATGCTATAGTATGACTTTTTTTATCATATTATAGACGACATGCTATAGTATGACTTTTTTTATCATATTTTAGACGACATGCTATAGTGTGACTTTTTTTTATCATATTATAGACGACACGCTATAGTATGACTTTTTTTTATCATATTATAGACGACATGCTATAGTATGACTTTTTTTTTATCATATTATAGACGACACGCTATAGTATGACTTTTTTTTTATCATATTATAGACGACACGCTATAGTATGACTTTTTTATCATATTTTAGACGACATGCTATAGTATGACTTTCTTTTTTATGATATTATAGACGACATGCTATAGTATGAATAATTTATCATATTTCAGACGACATGCTATAGTATGACTTTTTTATCATATTTCAGACGACATGCTATAGTATGAATAATTTATCATATTTCAGACGACATGCTATAGTATGACTTTTTTTATCATATTTTAGACGACATGCTATAGTATGACTTTTTTATCATATTATAGACGACATGCTATAGTATGACTTTTTTATCATATTTTAGACGACATGCTATAGTATGACTTTTTTATCATATTTTAGACGACATGCTATAGTATGAATAATTTATCATATTTCAGACGACATGCTATAGTATGACTTTTTTTATCATATTTTAGACGACATGCTATAGTATGACTTTTTTATCATATTATAGACGACATGCTATAGTATGACTTTTTATCATATTTTAGACGACATGCTATAGTATGACTTTTTTTATCATATTATAGACGACATGCTATAGTATGAATAATTTATCATATTTCAGACGACATGCTATAGTATGACTTTTTTAAGATATTTTAGACGACATGCTATAGTATGACTTTTTTATCATATTTCAGACGACATGCTATAGTATGACTTTTTTATCATATTTAGACGACATGCTATAGTATGACTTTTTTAAGATATTTTAGACGACATGCTATAGTATGACTTTTTTTATCATATTTCAGACGACATGCTATAGTATGACTTTTTTATCATATTTCAGACGACATGCTATAGTATGATTTTTTTATGATATTATAGACGACATGCTATAGTATGAATAAGTTATCATATTTCAGACGACATGCTATAGTATGACTTTTTTATGATATTTTAGACGACATGCTATAGTATGACTTTTTTGTCATATTTTAGACGACATGCTATAGTATGACTTTCGTATCATATTTTAGACGACATGCTATAGTATGACTTTTTTTTATCATATTATAGACGACATGCTATAGTATGACTTTTTTTTATCATATTATAGACGACATGCTATAGTATGACTTTTTTATCATATTTCAGACGACATGCTATAGTATGACTTTTTTATCATATTTTAGACGACATGCTATAGTATGACTTTTTTATCATATTTTAGACGACATGCTATAGTATGACTTTTTTTTTATCATATTATCGACTATATGCTATAGTGTGACTTTTTTATCATATTTCAGACGACATGCTATAGTATGACTTTTTTATGATATTTTAGAAGACATGCTATAGTATGAATTATTTATCATATTTTAGACAACATGCTATAGTGTGACTTTTTTATCATATTTTAGACAACATGCTATAGTATGACTTTTTTTATCATATTTTAGACAACATGCTATAGTATGACTTTTTTTATCATATTTTAGACGACATGCTATAGTATGAATTTTTTTATCATATTATAGACGACATGCTATTGTATAACTTTTTTTATCATATTATAGACGACATGTTATAGTATGACTTTTTCATCATATTTTAGACGACATGCTATAGTGTGACTTTTTTATGATATTTTAGACGACATGCTATAGTATGACTTTTTTATCATATTTTAGACAACATGCTATAGTATGACTTTTTTTTATCATATTTTAGACGACATGCTATAGTATGAATTTTTTTATCATATTTTAGACGACATGCTATAGTATGAATTTTTTTATCATATTATAGACGACATGCTATTGTATAACTTTTTTTATCATATTATAGACGACATGTTATAGTATGACTTTTTCATCATATTTTAGACGACATGCTATAGTGTGACTTTTTTATGATATTTTAGACGACATGCTATAGTATGACTATTTTTATCATATTTTAGACGACATGCTATAGTGTGATTTTTTTATGATATTTTAGACGACATGCTATAGTATGACTTTTTTATCATATTATAGACATGCTATAGTATGACTTTTTTTTTATCATATTTTAGACGACATTCCATAGTATGACTTTTTTATCATGTTATAGATGACATGCTATAGTGTGACTTTTTTATCATATTTTAGACGACATGCTAAAGTATGAATTTTTTTATCATATTATAGACGACATGCTATAGTATAACTTTTTTTATCATATTTTAGACGACATGCTATAGTATGACTTTTTTATCATATTTTAGACGACATGCTATAGTATGACTTTTTTATGATATTATAGACGACATGCTATAGTATGAATAATTTATCATATTTCAGACGACATGCTATAGTGTGACTTTTTTATCATATTTTAGACATGCTATAGTATGATTTTTTTTATCATATTATAGACGACATGCTATAGTATGACTTTTTTTTTTTATCATATTATAGACGACATGCTATAGTATGACTTTTTTTATCATGTTATAGACGACATGTTATAGTATGACTTTTTTTATCATATTATAGACGACATGCTATAGTATGAATAATTTATCATATTTCAGACGACATGCTATAGTATGACTTTTTTTATCATATTTCAGACGACATGCTATAGTATGACTTTTTTATCATATTATAGACGACATGCTATAGTATGACTTTTTTATCATATTTTAGACGACATGCTATAGTATGACTTTTTTTATCATATTTCAGACGACATGCTATAGTATGACTTTTTTTATCATATTTCAGACGACATGCTATAGTATGACTTTTTTATCATATTTTAGACGACATGCTATAGTATGAATAATTTATCATATTTCAGACGACATGCTATAGTATGACTTTTTTTTATCATATTTCAGACGACATGCTATAGTATGACTTTTTTATCATATTATAGACGACATGCTATAGTATGACTTTTTTATCATATTATAGACGACATGCTATAGTATGACTTTTTTATCATATTATAGACGACATGCTATAGTCTGACTTTTTTATCATATTTTAGACGACATGCTATAGTATGACTTTTTTATCATATTATAGACGACATGCTATAGTATGACTTTTTTATCATATTTTAGACGACATGCTATAGTATGACTTTTTTATCATATTATAGACGACATGCTATAGTATGACTTTTTTATCATATTTTAGACGACATGCTATAGTATGACTTTTTTATCATATTATAGACGACATGCTATAGTATGACTTTTTTATCATATTTTAGACGACATGCTATAGTATGACTTTTTTATCATATTTTAGACGACATGCTATAGTATGACTTTTTTATCATATTATAGACGACATGCTATAGTATGACTTTTTTTATCATATTTTTAGACGACACGCTATAGTGTGACTTTTTTTATCATATTATAGACGACACGCTATAGTATGACTTTTTTATCATATTATAGACGACATGCTATAGTGTGACTTTTTTTTTATCATATTATAGACGACACGCTATAGTATGACTTTTTTTTTATCATATTATAGACGACATGCTATAGTATGACTTTTTGATCATATTATAGACGACATGCTATAGTATGACTTTTTTATCATATTTTAGACGACATGCTATAGTATGACTTTTTTATCATATTATAGACGACATGCTATAGCATGACTTTTTTATCATATTTTAGACGACATGCTATAGTATGACTTTTTTATGATATTATAGACGACATGCTATAGTATGAATAATTTATCATATTTCAGACGACATGCTATAGTATGACTTTTTTATCATATTTCAGACGACATGCTATAGTATGACTTTTTTATCATATTTTAGACGACATGCTATAGTATGACTTTTTTATCATATTTTAGACGACATGCTATAGTATGAATAATTTATCATATTTCAGACGACATGCTATAGTATGACTTTTTTATCATATTTTAGACGACATGCTATAGTATGACTTTTTTATCATATTATAGACGACATGCTATAGTATGACTTTTTTATCATATTTTAGACGACATGCTATAGTATGACTTTTTTTTATCATATTATAGACGACATGCTATAGTATGAATAATTTATCATATTTCAGACGACATGCTATAGTATGACTTTTTTATGATATTTTAGACGACATGCGACAGTATGACTTTTTTATCATGTTATAGACGACATGCTATAGTATGACTTTTTTATGATATTATAGACGACATGCTATAGTATGAATAAGTTATCATATTTCAGACGACATGCTATAGTATGACTTTTTTATGATATTTTAGACGACATGCTATAGTATGAATAAGTTATCATATTTTAGACGACATGCTATAGTGTGACTTTTTTTATCATATTATAGACGACACGCTATAGTATGACTTTTTTTTTATCATATTATAGACGACATGCTATAGTATGACTTTTTTTTTATCATATTATAGACGACACGCTATAGTATGACTTTTTTTTTATCATATTATAGACGACATGCTATAGTATGACTTTTTTATCATATTTTAGACGACATGCTATAGTATGACTTTTTTATGATATTATAGACGACATGCTATAGTATGAATAATTTATCATATTTCAGACGACATGCTATAGTATGACTTTTTTATCATATTTCAGACGACATGCTATAGTATGAATAATTTATCATATTTCAGACGACATGCTATAGTATGACTTTTTTTATCATATTTTAGACGACATGCTATAGTATGACTTTTTTATCATATTATAGACGACATGCTATAGTATGACTTTTTTATCATATTTTAGACGACATGCTATAGTATGACTTTTTTATCATATTTTAGACGACATGCTATAGTATGAATAATTTATCATATTTCAGACGACATGCTATAGTATGACTTTTTTTATCATATTTTAGACGACATGCTATAGTATGACTTTTTTTATCATATTTCAGACGACATGCTATAGTATGAATAATTTATCATATTTCAGACGACATGCTATAGTATGACTTTTTTTTATCATATTTTAGACGACATGCTATAGTATGACTTTTTTATCATATTATAGACGACATGCTATAGTATGACTTTTTTATCATATTTTAGACGACATGCTATAGTATGACTTTTTTATCATATTTTAGACGACATGCTATAGTATGACTTTTTTTTATCATATTTTAGACGACATGCTATAGTATGACTTTTTTATCATATTATAGACGACATGCTATAGTATGACTTTTTTATCATATTTTAGACGACATGCTATAGTATGACTTTTTTTATCATATTATAGACGACATGCTATAGTATGAATAATTTATCATATTTCAGACGACATGCTATAGTATGACTTTTTTATGATATTTTAGACGACATGCGACAGTATGACTTTTTTATCATGTTATAGACGACATGCTATAGTATGATTTTTTTATGATATTATAGACGACATGCTATAGTATGAATAAGTTATCATATTTCAGACGACATGCTATAGTATGACTTTTTTATGATATTTTAGACGACATGCTATAGTATGACTTTTTTGTCATATTTTAGACGACATGCTATAGTATGACTTTCGTATCATATTTTAGACGACATGCTATAGTATGACTTTTTTTTATCATATTATAGACGACATGCTATAGTATGACTTTTTTTTATCATATTATAGACGACATGCTATAGTATGACTTTTTTTATCATATTTCAGACGACATGCTATAGTATGACTTTTTTATCATATTTTAGACGACATGCTATAGTATGACTTTTTTATCATATTTTAGACGACATGCTATAGTATGACTTTTTTTTTATCATATTATCGACTATATGCTATAGTGTGACTTTTTTATCATATTTCAGACGACATGCTATAGTATGACTTTTTTATGATATTTTAGACGACATGCTATAGTATGACTTTTTTATCATATTTCAGACGACATGCTATAGTATGACTTTTTTATGATATTTTAGACGACATGCTATAGTATGACTTTTTCATCATATTTTAGAAGACATGCTATAGTATGAATTATTTATCATATTTTAGACAACATGCTATAGTGTGACTTTTTTATCATATTTTAGACAACATGCTATAGTATGACTTTTTTATCATATTTTAGACAACATGCTATAGTATGAATTTTTTTATCATATTTTAGACGACATGCTATAGTATGAATTTTTTTTATCATATTATAGACGACATGCTATTGTATAACTTTTTTTATCATATTATAGACGACATGTTATAGTATGACTTTTTCATCATATTTTAGACGACATGCTATAGAGTGACTTTTTTATGATATTATAGACGACATGCTATAGTATGAATAATTTATCATATTTCAGACGACATGCTATAGTGTGACTTTTTTATCATATTTTAGACGACATGCTATAGTATGATTTTTTTTTATCATATTATAGACGACATGCTATAGTATGACTTTTTTTTTATCATATTATAGACGACATGCTATAGTATGACTTTTTTTATCATGTTATAGACGACATGTTATAGTATGACTTTTTTTATCATATTATAGACGACATGCTATAGTATGAATAATTTATCATATTTCAGACGACATGCTATAGTATGACTTTTTTTATCATATTTCAGACGACATGCTATAGTATGACTTTTTTATCATATTATAGACGACATGCTATAGTATGACTTTTTTATCATATTTTAGACGACATGCTATAGTATGACTTTTTTTATCATATTTCAGACGACATGCTATAGTATGACTTTTTTTATCATATTTCAGACGACATGCTATAGTATGACTTTTTTATCATATTTTAGACGACATGCTATAGTATGAATAATTTATCATATTTCAGACGACATGCTATAGTATGACTTTTTTTATCATATTTCAGACGACATGCTATAGTATGACTTTTTTATCATATTATAGACGACATGCTATAGTATGACTTTTTTATCATATTATAGACGACATGCTATAGTATGACTTTTTTATCATATTATAGACGACATGCTATAGTCTGACTTTTTTATCATATTTTAGACGACATGCTATAGTATGACTTTTTTATCATATTATAGACGACATGCTATAGTCTGACTTTTTTATCATATTTTAGACGACATGCTATAGTATGACTTTTTTATCATATTTTAGACGACATGCTATAGTATGACTTTTTTTATCATATTATAGACGACATGCTATAGTATGACTTTTTTATCATATTTTAGACGACATGCTATAGTATGACTTTTTTTTATCATATTTTAGACGACATGCTATAGTATGACTTTTTTTATCATATTTTAGACGACACGCTATAGTGTGACTTTTTTTTATCATATTATAGACGACACGCTATAGTATGACTTTTTTATCATATTATAGACGACATGCTATAGTGTGACTTTTTTTTTATCATATTATAGACGACACGCTATAGTATGACTTTTTTTTTATCATATTATAGACGACATGCTATAGTATGACTTTTTGATCATATTATAGACGACATGCTATAGTATGACTTTTTTATCATATTTTAGACGACATGCTATAGTATGACTTTTTTATCATATTTTAGACAACATGCTATAGTATGAATTTTTTTATCATATTTTAGACGACATGCTATAGTATGAATTTTTTTTATCATATTATAGACGACATGCTATTGTATAACTTTTTTTATCATATTATAGACGACATGTTATAGTATGACTTTTTCATCATATTTTAGACGACATGCTATAGTGTGACTTTTTTATGATATTATAGACGACATGCTATAGTATGAATAATTTATCATATTTCAGACGACATGCTATAGTGTGACTTTTTTATCATATTTTAGACGACATGCTATAGTATGATTTTTTTTTATCATATTATAGACGACATGCTATAGTATGACTTTTTTTTTATCATATTATAGACGACATGCTATAGTATGACTTTTTTTATCATGTTATAGACGACATGTTATAGTATGACTTTTTTTATCATATTATAGACGACATGCTATAGTATGAATAATTTATCATATTTCAGACGACATGCTATAGTATGACTTTTTTTATCATATTTCAGACGACATGCTATAGTATGACTTTTTTATCATATTATAGACGACATGCTATAGTATGACTTTTTTATCATATTTTAGACGACATGCTATAGTATGACTTTTTTTATCATATTTCAGACGACATGCTATAGTATGACTTTTTTTATCATATTTCAGACGACATGCTATAGTATGACTTTTTTATCATATTTTAGACGACATGCTATAGTATGAATAATTTATCATATTTCAGACGACATGCTATAGTATGACTTTTTTTATCATATTTCAGACGACATGCTATAGTATGACTTTTTTATCATATTATAGACGACATGCTATAGTATGACTTTTTTATCATATTATAGACGACATGCTATAGTATGACTTTTTTATCATATTATAGACGACATGCTATAGTCTGACTTTTTTATCATATTTTAGACGACATGCTATAGTATGACTTTTTTATCATATTATAGACGACATGCTATAGTATGACTTTTTTATCATATTTTAGACGACATGCTATAGTATGACTTTTTTATCATATTTTAGACGACATGCTATAGTATGACTTTTTTATCATATTATAGACGACATGCTATAGTATGACTTTTTTATCATATTTTAGACGACATGCTATAGTATGACTTTTTTTTATCATATTTTAGACGACATGCTATAGTATGACTTTTTTTATCATATTTTAGACGACACGCTATAGTGTGACTTTTTTTTATCATATTATAGACGACACGCTATAGTATGACTTTTTTATCATATTATAGACGACATGCTATAGTGTGACTTTTTTTTTATCATATTATAGACGACACGCTATAGTATGACTTTTTTTTTATCATATTATAGACGACATGCTATAGTATGACTTTTTGATCATATTATAGACGACATGCTATAGTATGACTTTTTTATCATATTTTAGACGACATGCTATAGTATGACTTTTTTATCATATTATAGACGACATGCTATAGCATGACTTTTTTATCATATTTTAGACGACATGCTATAGTATGACTTTTTTATGATATTATAGACGACATGCTATAGTATGAATAATTTATCATATTTCAGACGACATGCTATAGTATGACTTTTTTATCATATTTCAGACGACATGCTATAGTATGACTTTTTTATCATATTTTAGACGACATGCTATAGTATGACTTTTTTATCATATTTTAGACGACATGCTATAGTATGAATAATTTATCATATTTCAGACGACATGCTATAGTATGACTTTTTTATCATATTTTAGACGACATGCTATAGTATGACTTTTTTATCATATTATAGACGACATGCTATAGTATGACTTTTTTATCATATTTTAGACGACATGCTATAGTATGACTTTTTTTTATCATATTATAGACGACATGCTATAGTATGAATAATTTATCATATTTCAGACGACATGCTATAGTATGACTTTTTTATGATATTTTAGACGACATGCGACAGTATGACTTTTTTATCATGTTATAGACGACATGCTATAGTATGACTTTTTTATGATATTATAGACGACATGCTATAGTATGAATAAGTTATCATATTTCAGACGACATGCTATAGTATGACTTTTTTATGATATTTTAGACGACATGCTATAGTATGAATAAGTTATCATATTTTAGACGACATGCTATAGTGTGACTTTTTTTATCATATTATAGACGACACGCTATAGTATGACTTTTTTTTTATCATATTATAGACGACATGCTATAGTATGACTTTTTTTTTATCATATTATAGACGACACGCTATAGTATGACTTTTTTTTTATCATATTATAGACGACATGCTATAGTATGACTTTTTTATCATATTTTAGACGACATGCTATAGTATGACTTTTTTATGATATTATAGACGACATGCTATAGTATGAATAATTTATCATATTTCAGACGACATGCTATAGTATGACTTTTTTATCATATTTCAGACGACATGCTATAGTATGAATAATTTATCATATTTCAGACGACATGCTATAGTATGACTTTTTTTATCATATTTTAGACGACATGCTATAGTATGACTTTTTTATCATATTATAGACGACATGCTATAGTATGACTTTTTTATCATATTTTAGACGACATGCTATAGTATGACTTTTTTATCATATTTTAGACGACATGCTATAGTATGAATAATTTATCATATTTCAGACGACATGCTATAGTATGACTTTTTTTATCATATTTTAGACGACATGCTATAGTATGACTTTTTTTTATCATATTTCAGACGACATGCTATAGTATGAATAATTTATCATATTTCAGACGACATGCTATAGTATGACTTTTTTTATCATATTTTAGACGACATGCTATAGTATGACTTTTTTATCATATTATAGACGACATGCTATAGTATGACTTTTTTATCATATTTTAGACGACATGCTATAGTATGACTTTTTTATCATATTTTAGACGACATGCTATAGTATGACTTTTTTTTATCATATTTTAGACGACATGCTATAGTCTGACTTTTTTATCATATTTTAGACGACATGCTATAGTATGACTTTTTTATCATATTATAGACGACATGCTATAGTATGACTTTTTTATCATATTTTAGACGACATGCTATAGTATGACTTTTTTATCATATTTTAGACGACATGCTATAGTATGACTTTTTTATCATATTTTAGACGACATGCTATAGTATGACTTTTTTATCATATTATAGACGACATGCTATAGTATGACTTTTTTATCATATTTTAGACGACATGCTATAGTATGACTTTTTTTTATCATATTTTAGACGACATGCTATAGTATGACTTTTTTTTATCATATTTTAGACGACATGCTATAGTGTGACTTTTTTTATCATATTATAGACGACACGCTATAGTATGACTTTTTTATCATATTATAGACGACATGCTATAGTATGACTTTTTTTTTATCATATTATAGACGACACGCTATAGTATGACTTTTTTTTATCATATTATAGACGACATGCTATAGTATGACTTTTTTTTATCATATTATAGACGACACGCTATAGTATGACTTTTTTTTTATCATATTATAGACGACATGTTATAGTATGACTTTTTTTTATCATATTTTAGACGACATGCTATAGTATGACTTTTTTTATCATATTTTAGACGACATGCTATAGTGTGACTTTTTTTATCATATTATAGACGACACGCTATAGTATGACTTTTTTATCATATTATAGACGACATGCTATAGTATGACTTTTTTTTTATCATATTATAGACGACACGCTATAGTATGACTTTTTTTTATCATATTATAGACGACATGCTATAGTATGACTTTTTTTTTATCATATTATAGACGACACGCTATAGTATGACTTTTTTTTTATCATATTATAGACGACATGCTATAGTATGACTTTTTTATCATATTTTAGACGACATGCTATAGTATGACTTTTTTATGATATTATAGACGACATGCTATAGTATGAATAATTTATCATATTTCAGACGACATGCTATAGTATGACTTTTTTATCATATTTCAGACGACATGCTATAGTATGACTTTTTTATCATATTTTAGACGACATGCTATAGTATGACTTTTTTATCATATTTTAGACGACATGCTATAGTATGAATAATTTATCATATTTCAGACGACATGCTATAGTATGACTTTTTTATCATATTTTAGACGACATGCTATAGTATGACTTTTTTATCATGTTATAGACGACATGCTATAGTATGACTTTTTTATCATATTTTAGATGACATGCTATAGTATGACTTTTTTTATCATATTATAGACGACATGCTATAGTATGAATAATTTATCATATTTCAGACGACATGCTATAGTATGACTTTTTTATCATATTATAGACGACATGCTATAGTATGACTTTTTTATCATATTATAGACGACATGCTATAGTATGACTTTTTTATGATATTTTAGACGACATGCGACAGTATGACTTTTTTATCATGTTATAGACGACATGCTATAGTATGACTTTTTTATGATATTATAGACGACATGCTATAGTATGAATAAGTTATCATATTTCAGACGACATGCTATAGTATGACTTTTTTATGATATTTTAGACGACATGCTATAGTATGAATAAGTTATCATATTTCAGACGACATGCTATAGTATGACTTTTTTATGATATTTTAGACGACATGCTATAGTATGACTTTTTTATCATATTATAGACGACATGCTATAGTATGACTTTTTTATCATATTATAGACGACATGCTATAGTATGACTTTTTTATGATATTATAGACGACATGCTATAGTATGACTTTTTTATCATATTTTAGACGACATGCTATAGTATGACTTTTTTATCATATTTTAGACGACATGCTATAGTATGACTTTTTTATCATATTATAGACGACATGCTATAGTATGACTTTTTTTTATCATATTTTAGACGACATGCTATAGTGTGACTTTTTTTATCATATTATAGACGACACGCTATAGTATGACTTTTTTTTATCATATTATAGACGACATGCTATAGTATGACTTTTTTTTTATCATATTATAGACGACACGCTATAGTATGACTTTTTTTTTATCATATTATAGACGACATGCTATAGTATGACTTTTTTTATCATATTTTAGACGACATGCTATAGTATGACTTTTTTATGATATTATAGACGACATGCTATAGTATGAATAATTTATCATATTTCAGACGACATGCTATAGTATGACTTTTTTATCATATTTCAGACGACATGCTATAGTATGAATAATTTATCATATTTCAGACGACATGCTATAGTATGACTTTTTTTATCATATTTTAGACGACATGCTATAGTATGACTTTTTTATCATATTATAGACGACATGCTATAGTATGACTTTTTTATCATATTTTAGACGACATGCTATAGTATGAATTTTTTATCATATTTTAGACGACATGCTATAGTATGAATAATTTATCATATTTCAGACGACATGCTATAGTATGACTTTTTTTATCATATTTTAGACGACATGCTATAGTATGACTTTTTTATCATATTATAGACGACATGCTATAGTATGACTTTTTTATCATATTTTAGACGACATGCTATAGTATGACTTTTTTTATCATATTATAGACGACATGCTATAGTATGAATAATTTATCATATTTCAGACGACATGCTATAGTATGACTTTTTTATGATATTTTAGACGACATGCGACAGTATGACTTTTTTATCATGTTATAGACGACATGCTATAGTATGACTTTTTTATGATATTATAGACGACATGCTATAGTATGAATAAGTTATCATATTTCAGACGACATGCTATAGTATGACTTTTTTATGATATTTTAGACGACATGCTATAGTATGACTTTTTTGTCATATTTTAGACGACATGCTATAGTATGACTTTCGTATCATATTTTAGACGACATGCTATAGTATGACTTTTTTTTATCATATTATAGACGACATGCTATAGTATGACTTTTTTTTATCATATTATAGACGACATGCTATGGTATGACTTTTTTATCATATTTCAGACGACATGCTATAGTATGACTTTTTTATCATATTTTAGACGACATGCTATAGTATGACTTTTTTATCATATTTTAGACGACATGCTATAGTATGACTTTTTTTTTATCATATTATCGACTATATGCTATAGTGTGACTTTTTTATCATATTTCAGACGACATGCTATAGTATGACTTTTTTATGATATTTTAGACGACATGCTATAGTATGACTTTTTTATCATATTTCAGACGACATGCTATAGTATGACTTTTTTATGATATTTTAGACGACATGCTATAGTATGACTTTTTTATGATATTTTAGAAGACATGCTATAGTATGAATTATTTATCATATTTTAGACAACATGCTATAGTGTGACTTTTTTATCATATTTTAGACAACATGCTATAGTATGACTTTTTTATCATATTTTAGACAACATGCTATAGTATGACTTTTTTTATCATATTTTAGACGACATGCTATAGTATGAATTTTTTTATCATATTATAGACGACATGCTATTGTATAACTTTTTTTATCATATTATAGACGACATGTTATAGTATGACTTTTTCATCATATTTTAGACGACATGCTATAGTGTGACTTTTTTATGATATTTTAGACGACATGCTATAGTATGACTTTTTTATCATATTTTAGACAACATGCTATAGTATGACTTTTTTTTATCATATTTTAGACGACATGCTATAGTATGAATTTTTTTATCATATTTTAGACGACATGCTATAGTATGAATTTTTTTTATCATATTTTAGACGACATGCTATAGTATGAATTTTTTTATCATATTTCAGACGACATGCTATAGTATGAATTTTTTTTATCATATTATAGACGACATGCTATTGTATAACTTTTTTTATCATATTATAGACGACATGTTATAGTATGACTTTTTCATCATATTTTAGACGACATGCTATAGTGTGACTTTTTTATGATATTTTAGACGACATGCTATAGTATGACTATTTTTATCATATTTTAGACGACATGCTATAGTGTGATTTTTTTATGATATTTTAGACGACATGCTATAGTATGAATTTTTTTATCATATTTTAGACGACATGCTATAGTATGACTTTTTTTTATCATATTTTAGACGACATGCTATAGTATGAATTTTTTTATCATATTTTAGACGACATGCTATAGTATGAATTTTTTTATCATATTATAGACGACATGCTATTGTATAACTTTTTTTATCATATTATAGACGACATGTTATAGTATGACTTTTTCATCATATTTTAGACGACATGCTATAGTGTGACTTTTTTATGATATTTTAGACGACATGCTATAGTATGACTATTTTTATCATATTTTAGACGACATGCTATAGTGTGATTTTTTTATGATATTTTAGACGACATGCTATAGTATGACTTTTTTATCATATTATAGACATGCTATAGTATGACTTTTTTTTATCATATTATAGACATGCTATAGTATGACTTTTTTTTATCATATTTTAGACGACATTCCATAGTATGACTTTTTTATCATGTTATAGGTGACATGCTATAGTGTGACTTTTTTATCATATTTTAGACGACATGCTAAAGTATGAATTTTTTTATCATATTATAGACGACATGCTATAGTATAACTTTTTTTATCATATTTTAGACGACATGCTATAGTATGACTTTTTTATCATATTTTAGACGACATGCTATAGTATGACTTTTTTATGATATTATAGACGACATGCTATAGTATGAATAATTTATCATATTTCAGACGACATGCTATAGTGTGACTTTTTTATCATATTTTAGACGACATGCTATAGTATGATTTTTTTTTATCATATTATAGACGACATGCTATAGTATAACTTTTTTTTATCATATTTTAGACGACATGCTATAGTATGACTTTTTTATCATATTTTAGACGACATGCTATAGTGTGACTTTTTTATAATATTTTAGACGACATGCTATAGTATGACTTTTTTATCATATTTTAGACGACATGCTATAGTATGACTTTTTTATGATATTTTAGACGACATGCGACAGTATGACTTTTTTATCATATTATAGACGACATGCAATAGTATTACTTTTTTTTATCATATTATAGACTACATGCTATAGTATGACTATTTTATCATATTTCAGACGACATGCGACAGTATGACTTTTTTATCATATTATAAACGACATGCTATAGTATGACTTTTTTTTTTATCATATTTCAGACGACATGCGACAGTATGACTTTTTTATCCTATTTTAGACGACATGCTATAGTGTGACTTTTTTATGATATTTTAGACGACATGCTATAGAATGACTTTTTTTTCAAATTTTAGACGACATGCTATAGTATGACTTTTTTATCATATTTTAGACGACATGCTATAGCGTGACTTTTTTATGATATTTTATACGACATGCTATAGAATGACTTTTTTTTCATATTTTAGACGACATGCTATAGTATGACTTTCGTATCATATTTTAGACGACATGCTATAGTGTGACTTTTTTATGATATTTTAGACGACATGCTATAGAATGACTTTTTTTTCAAATTTTAGACGACATGCTATAGTATGACTTTTTTATAATGTTATAGTCGACATGCTATAGTTTGACTTTTTTATCATATTTTAGACGACATGCCATAGTATGACTTTTTTATCATATTATAGACGACATGCTATAGTGTGACTTTTTTATCATATTATAGACGACATGCTATAGTATGACTTTTTTGTCATATTTTAGACGACATGCTATAGCGTGACTTTTTTATGATATTTTATACGACATGCTATAGAATGACTTTTTTTTCATATTTTAGACGACATGCTATAGTATGACTTTCGTATCATATTTTAGACGACATGCTATAGTGTGACTTTTTTATGATATTTTAGACGACATGCTATAGTGTGACTTTTTTATCATATTATAGACGACATGCTATAGTGTGACTTTTTTATCATATTATAGACGACATGCTATAGTATGACTTTTTTGTCATATTTTAGACGACATGATATAGTATGACTTTCGTATCATATTTTAGACGACATGCTATACTATGACTTTTTTGTCATATTATAGACGACATGCTATAGTATGACTTTCGTATCATATTTTAGACGACATGCTATAGTATGACTTTCTTATCATATTTTAGACGACATGCTATAGTATGATTTTTTTTCATCATATTATAGACGACATGCTATAGTATGAATTTTTTTATCATATTATAGACGACATGCTATTGTATAACTTTTTTTATCATATTATAGACGACATGTTATAGTATGACTTTTTCATCATATTTTAGACGACATGCTATAGTGTGACTTTTTTATGATATTTTAGACGACATGCTATAGTATGACTTTTTTATCATATTTTAGACAACATGCTATAGTATGACTTTTTTTTATCATATTTTAGACGACATGCTATAGTATGAATTTTTTTATCATATTTTAGACGACATGCTATAGTATGAATTTTTTTATCATATTATAGACGACATGCTATTGTATAACTTTTTTTATCATATTATAGACGACATGTTATAGTATGACTTTTTCATCATATTTTAGACGACATGCTATAGTGTGACTTTTTTATGATATTTTAGACGACATGCTATAGTATGACTTTTTTATCATATTTTAGACAACATGCTATAGTATGACTTTTTTTTATCATATTTTAGACGACATGCTATAGTATGAATTTTTTTTATCATATTTTAGACGACATGCTATAGTATGAATTTTTTTTATCATATTTTAGACGACATGCTATAGTATGAATTTTTTTATCATATTTCAGACGACATGCTATAGTATGAATTTTTTTTATCATATTATAGACGACATGCTATTGTATAACTTTTTTTATCATATTATAGACGACATGTTATAGTATGACTTTTTCATCATATTTTAGACGACATGCTATAGTGTGACTTTTTTATGATATTTTAGACGACATGCTATAGTATGACTATTTTTATCATATTTTAGACGACATGCTATAGTGTGATTTTTTTATGATATTTTAGACGACATGCTATAGTATGAATTTTTTTATCATATTTTAGACGACATGCTATAGTATGACTTTTTTTTATCATATTTTAGACGACATGCTATAGTATGAATTTTTTTATCATATTTTAGACGACATGCTATAGTATGAATTTTTTTATCATATTATAGACGACATGCTATTGTATAACTTTTTTTATCATATTATAGACGACATGTTATAGTATGACTTTTTCATCATATTTTAGACGACATGCTATAGTGTGACTTTTTTATGATATTTTAGACGACATGCTATAGTATGACTATTTTTATCATATTTTAGACGACATGCTATAGTGTGATTTTTTTATGATATTTTAGACGACATGCTATAGTATGACTTTTTTATCATATTATAGACATGCTATAGTATGACTTTTTTTTATCATATTTTAGACGACATTCCATAGTATGACTTTTTTATCATGTTATAGGTGACATGCTATAGTGTGACTTTTTTATCATATTTTAGACGACATGCTAAAGTATGAATTTTTTTATCATATTATAGACGACATGCTATAGTATAACTTTTTTTATCATATTTTAGACGACATGCTATAGTATGACTTTTTTATCATATTTTAGACGACATGCTATAGTATGACTTTTTTATGATATTATAGACGACATGCTATAGTATGAATAATTTATCATATTTCAGACGACATGCTATAGTGTGACTTTTTTATCATATTTTAGACGACATGCTATAGTATGATTTTTTTTTATCATATTATAGACGACATGCTATAGTATAACTTTTTTTTATCATATTTTAGACGACATGCTATAGTATGACTTTTTTATCATATTTTAGACGACATGCTATAGTGTGACTTTTTTATAATATTTTAGACGACATGCTATAGTATGACTTTTTTATCATATTTTAGACGACATGCTATAGTATGACTTTTTTATGATATTTTAGACGACATGCGACAGTATGACTTTTTTATCATATTATAGACGACATGCAATAGTATTACTTTTTTTTATCATATTATAGACTACATGCTATAGTATGACTATTTTATCATATTTCAGACGACATGCGACAGTATGACTTTTTTATCATATTATAAACGACATGCTATAGTATGACTTTTTTTTTTATCATATTTCAGACGACATGCGACAGTATGACTTTTTTATCCTATTTTAGACGACATGCTATAGTGTGACTTTTTTATGATATTTTAGACGACATGCTATAGAATGACTTTTTTTTCAAATTTTAGACGACATGCTATAGTATGACTTTTTTATCATATTTTAGACGACATGCTATAGCGTGACTTTTTTATGATATTTTATACGACATGCTATAGAATGACTTTTTTTTCATATTTTAGACGACATGCTATAGTATGACTTTCGTATCATATTTTAGACGACATGCTATAGTGTGACTTTTTTATGATATTTTAGACGACATGCTATAGAATGACTTTTTTTTCAAATTTTAGACGACATGCTATAGTATGACTTTTTTATAATGTTATAGTCGACATGCTATAGTTTGACTTTTTTATCATATTTTAGACGACATGCCATAGTATGACTTTTTTATCATATTATAGACGACATGCTATAGTGTGACTTTTTTATCATATTATAGACGACATGCTATAGTATGACTTTTTTGTCATATTTTAGACGACATGCTATAGCGTGACTTTTTTATGATATTTTATACGACATGCTATAGAATGACTTTTTTTTCATATTTTAGACGACATGCTATAGTATGACTTTCGTATCATATTTTAGACGACATGCTATAGTGTGACTTTTTTATGATATTTTAGACGACATGCTATAGTGTGACTTTTTTATCATATTATAGACGACATGCTATAGTGTGACTTTTTTATCATATTATAGACGACATGCTATAGTATGACTTTTTTGTCATATTTTAGACGACATGATATAGTATGACTTTCGTATCATATTTTAGACGACATGCTATACTATGACTTTTTTGTCATATTATAGACGACATGCTATAGTATGACTTTCGTATCATATTTTAGACGACATGCTATAGTATGACTTTCTTATCATATTTTAGACGACATGCTATAGTATGATTTTTTTTCATCATATTATAGACGACATGCTATAGTATGAATTTTTTTATCATATTATAGACGACATGCTATTGTATAACTTTTTTTATCATATTATAGACGACATGTTATAGTATGACTTTTTCATCATATTTTAGACGACATGCTATAGTGTGACTTTTTTATGATATTTTAGACGACATGCTATAGTATGACTTTTTTATCATATTTTAGACAACATGCTATAGTATGACTTTTTTTTATCATATTTTAGACGACATGCTATAGTATGAATTTTTTTATCATATTTTAGACGACATGCTATAGTATGAATTTTTTTATCATATTATAGACGACATGCTATTGTATAACTTTTTTTATCATATTATAGACGACATGTTATAGTATGACTTTTTCATCATATTTTAGACGACATGCTATAGTGTGACTTTTTTATGATATTTTAGTCGACATGCTATAGTATGACTTTGTTATCATGTTATAGATGACATGCTATAGTGTGACTTTTTTTATCATATTTTAGACGACATGCTATAGTATGAATTTTTTTATCATATTATAGACGACATGCTATAGTATAACTTTTTTTATCATATTTTAGACGACATGCTATAGTATGACTTTTTTATCATATTTTAGACGACATGCTATAGTATGACTTTTTTATGATATTATAGACGACATGCTATAGTATGAATAATTTATCATATTTCAGACGACATGCTATAGTGTGACTTTTTTATCATATTTTAGACGACATGCTATAGTATGATTTTTTTTTATCATATTATAGACGACATGCTATAGTATAACTTTTTTTTATCATATTTTAGACGACATGCTATAGTATGACTTTTTTATCATATTTTAGACGACATGCTATAGTGTGACTTTTTTATAATATTTTAGACGACATGCTATAGTATGACTTTTTTATCATATTTTAGACGACATGCTATAGTATGACTTTTTTATGATATTTTAGACGACATGCGACAGTATGACTTTTTTATCATATTATAGACGACATGCAATAGTATTACTTTTTTTTATCATATTATAGACTACATGCTATAGTATGACTATTTTATCATATTTCAGACGACATGCGACAGTATGACTTTTTTATCATATTATAAACGACATGCTATAGTATGACTTTTTTTTTTATCATATTTCAGACGACATGCGACAGTATGACTTTTTTATCCTATTTTAGACGACATGCTATAGTGTGACTTTTTTATGATATTTTAGACGACATGCTATAGAATGACTTTTTTTTCAAATTTTAGACGACATGCTATAGTATGACTTTTTTATCATATTTTAGACGACATGCTATAGCGTGACTTTTTTATGATATTTTATACGACATGCTATAGAATGACTTTTTTTTCATATTTTAGACGACATGCTATAGTATGACTTTCGTATCATATTTTAGACGACATGCTATAGTGTGACTTTTTTATGATATTTTAGACGACATGCTATAGAATGACTTTTTTTTCAAATTTTAGACGACATGCTATAGTATGACTTTTTTATAATGTTATAGTCGACATGCTATAGTTTGACTTTTTTATCATATTTTAGACGACATGCCATAGTATGACTTTTTTATCATATTATAGACGACATGCTATAGTGTGACTTTTTTATCATATTATAGACGACATGCTATAGTATGACTTTTTTGTCATATTTTAGACGACATGCTATAGCGTGACTTTTTTATGATATTTTATACGACATGCTATAGAATGACTTTTTTTTCATATTTTAGACGACATGCTATAGTATGACTTTCGTATCATATTTTAGACGACATGCTATAGTGTGACTTTTTTATGATATTTTAGACGACATGCTATAGAATGACTTTTTTTTCAAATTTTAGACGACATGCTATAGTATGACTTTTTTATAATGTTATAGTCGACATGCTATAGTTTGACTTTTTTATCATATTTTAGACAACATGCCATAGTATGACTTTTTTATCATATTATAGACGACATGCTATAGTGTGACTTTTTTATCATATTATAGACGACATGCTATAGTATGACTTTTTTGTCATATTTTAGACGACATGATATAGTATGACTTTCGTATCATATTTTAGACGACATGCTATACTATGACTTTTTTGTCATATTTTAGACGACATGCTATAGTATGACTTTTCTATCATATTATAGACGACATGCTATAGTATGACTTTTTTTTGATCATATTTTAGACGACATGCTATAGTATGACTTTTTTTTGATCATATTATAGACGACATGCTATAGTATGACTTTTCTATCATATTATAGACGACATGCTATAGTATGACTTTTTTTTGATCATATTTTAGACGACATGCTATAGTATGACTTTTTTTTGATCATATTATAGACGACATGCTATAGTATGACTTTTCTATCATATTATAGACAACATGCTATAGAATGACTTTTTTTTATCATATTTTAGACGACATGCTATAGTATGACTTTTTTTTGATCATATTATAGACGACATGCTATAGTATGACTTTTCTATCATATTATAGACGACATGCTATAGTATGACTTTTTTTTATCATATTATAGACGACATGCTATAGTATGACTTTTTTATCATATTTTCGACGACATGCTATAGTATGACTTTTTTTTTATCATATTATAGACGACATGCTATAGTATGACTTTTCTATCATGTTATAGACGACATGCTATAGTATGACTTTTTTTTATCATATTATAGACGACATGCTATAGTATGACTTTTTTTTATCATATTATAGACGACATGCTATAGTATGACTTTTTTTTATCATATTATAGACGACATGCTATAGAATGACTTTTTTTTATCATATTTTAGACGACATGCTATAGTATGACTTTTTTTTGATCATATTATAGACGACATGCTATAGTATGACTTTTCTATCATATTATAGACGACATGCTATAGTATGACTTTTTTTTATCATATTATAGACGACATGCTATAGTATGACTTTTTTATCATATTTTCGACGACATGCTATAGTATGACTTTTTTTTTATCATATTATAGACGACATGCTATAGTATGACTTTTCTATCATGTTATAGACGACATGCTATAGTATGACTTTTTTTTATCATATTTAAGACTACATGCTATAGTATGACTTTTTTTTATCATATTTAAGACTACATGCTATAGTATGACTTTCTTATCATGTTATAGACGACATGCTATAGTATGACTTTTTGATCATATTTTGGACGACATGCTGTAGTATGACTTTTTTATGATATTTTAGACGACATGCTATAATATGAATTATTTATCATATTTTAGACAACATGCTATAGTATGACTTTTTTATCATATTTTAGACGACATGCTATAGTGTGACTTTTTTAATATATTTTAGACGACATGCTGTAGTATGACTTTTTTAAGATATTTCAGACGACATGCTATAGTATGACTTTTTTTATCATGTTAAAGACGACATGCTATAGCGTGACTTTTTTTTATCATATTTTAGACGACATGCTATAGTATGACTTTTTTATCATATTTTGGACGACATGCTATAGTATGACTTTTTTATCATATTTTAGACGACATGCTATAGTATGAATTTTTTATCATATTTTAGACGACATGCTGTAGTCTGACTTTTTTAAGATATTTCAGACGACATGCTATAGTGTGACTTTTTTAAAATATTTCAGACGACATGCTATAGTATGAATTTTTTATCATATTTTAGATGACATGCTATTGTATGACTTTTTTTTTATCATATTATAGACTACATGCTATAGTATGACTTTTTTATCATATTATAGACTACATGCTATAGTATGACTTTTTTATCATATTTTAGACGACATGCTATAGTATGACTTTTTTATCATATTTTAGATGACATGCTATAGTATGACTTTTTTTTTTATCATATTATAGACTACATGCTATAGTATGACTTTTTTATCATATTATAGACTACATGCTATAGTATGACTTTTTTATCATATTTCAGACGACATGCTATAGTATGAATTTTTTATCATATTTTAGATGACATGCTATAGTATGACTTTTTTTTTTATCATATTATAGACTACATGCTATAGTATGACTTTTTTATCATATTATAGACTACATGCTATAGTATGACTTTTTTTATCATATTATAGACTACATGCTATAGTATGACTTTTTTATCATATTTTAGACGACATGCTATAGTATGAATTTTTTATCATATTTTAGACGACATGCTGTAGTCTGACTTTTTTTATCATGTTAAAGACGACATGCTATAGTATGACTTTTTTATCATATTTTAGACGACATGCTATAGTATGACTTTTTTATCATATTTTAGACGACATGCTATAGTATGACTTTTTTATCATATTTTAGACGACATGCTATAGTATGACTTTTTTTTATCATATTATAGACGACATGCTATAGTATGACTTTTTTATCATGTTTTAGACGACATGCTATAGTATGACTTTTTTATCATATTTTAGACGACATGCTATAGTATGACTTTTTTTATCATGTTAAAGACGACATGCTATAGTGTGACTTTTTTTTTAATCATATTTTAGACGACATGCTATAGTTTGACTTTTTTATCATATTTTGGACGACATGCTATAGTATGACTTTTTTTTTTATCATATTATAGACTACATGCTATAGTATGACTTTTTTATCATATTATAGACGACATGCTATAGTGTGACTTTTTTTAATCATATTTTAGACGACATGCTATAGTATGACTTTTTTATCATATTTTAGACGACATGCTGTAGTATGACTTTTTTAAGATATTTCAGACGACATGCTTTAGTATGACTTTTTTAAGATATTTCAGACGACATGCTATAGTATGACTTTTTTAAGATATTTCAGACGACATGCTATAGTATGACTTTTTTATCATATTTCAGACGACATGCGACAGTATGACTTTTTTATCATATTTTAGACGACATGCTATAGTATGACTTTTTTATCATATTTCAGACGACATGCGACAGTATGACTTTTTTATCATATTTTAGACGACATGCTATAGTATGACTTTTTTTATCATATTATAAACGACATGCTATAGTATGACTTTTTTATCATATTATAGACGACATGCTATAGTGTGACTTTTTTATCATATTTCAGACGACATGCTATAGTATGACTTTTTTATGATATTTTAGACGACATGCTATAGTATGACTTTTTTTTATCATGTTAAAGACGACATGCTATAGTATGAATTTTTTTTATCATATTATAGACGACATGCTATAGTATGACTTTTTTATCATATTTTAGACGACATGCTATAGTATGACTTTTTTTTATCATATTATAGACGACATGCTATAGTGTGACTTTTTTATCATATTTTAGACGACATGCTATAGTATGACTTTTTTTATCATATTATAGACGACATGCTATAGTGTGACTTTTTTATGATATTTTAGACGACATGCTATGGTATGACTTTTTTATCATATTTTAGACGACATGCTATAGTGTGACTTTTTTATCATATTTTAGAAGACATGCTATAGTGTGAATTATTTATCATATTTTAGACAACATGCTATAGTGTGACTTTTTTATCATATTTTAGACGACATGCTATAGTATGACTTTTTTTTATCATGTTAAAGACGACATGCTATAGTATGAATTTTTTTTATCATATTATAGACGACATGCTATAGTATGACTTTTTTGTCATATTTTAGACGACATGCTATAGTATGACTTTTTTTTATCATATTATAGACTACATGCTTTTGTATGACTTTTTTATCATATTTTAGACGACATGCTATAGTATGACTTTTTTTATCATATTATAAACGACATGCTATAGTATGACTTTTTTATCATATTATAGACGACATGCTATAGTGTGACTTTTTTATCATATTTCAGACGACATGCTATAGTATGACTTTTTTATGATATTTTAGACGACATGCTATAGTATGACTTTTTTTTATCATGTTAAAGACGACATGCTATAGTATGAATTTTTTTTATCATATTATAGACGACATGCTATAGTATGACTTTTTTATCATATTTTAGACGACATGCTATGGTATGACTTTTTTTTTCATCATATTTTAGACGACATGCTATAGTGTGACTTTTTTATGATATTTTAGACGACATGCTATGGTATGACTTTTTTATCATATTTTAGACGACATGCTATAGTATGACTTTTTTTTATCATGTTAAAGACGACATGCTATAGTATGAATTTTTTTTATCATATTATAGACGACATGCTATAGTATGACTTTTTTGTCATATTTTAGACGACATGCTATAGTATGACTTTTTTTTTTTATCATATTTTAGACATGCTATAGTGTGACTTTTTTATGATATTTTAGACGACATGCTATGGTATGACTTTTTTATCATATTTTAGACGACATGCTATAGTATGACTTTTTTTTATCATGTTAAAGACGACATGCTATAGTATGATTTTTTTTTTATCATATTATAGACGACATGCTATAGTATGACTTTTTTTTTTATCATATTTTAGACGACATGCTATAGTGTGACTTTTTTATGATATTTTAGACGACATGCTATGGTATGACTTTTTTATCATATTTTAGACGACATGCTATAGTATGACTTTTTTATCATATTATAGACGACATGCTATAGTATGACTTTTTTTTATCATATTTTAGACATGCTATAGTATGACTTTTTTGAGATATTTTAGACGACATGCTATAGTATGACTTTTTTGAGATATTTTAGACGACATGCTATAGTATGACTTTTTTGATCATATTTTAGACGACATGCTATAGTATGACTTTTTTGATCATATTTTAGACGACATGCTATAGTATGACTTTTTTATGATATTTTAGACGACATGCTATAGTATGACTTTTTTTATCATATTTCAGACGACATGCTTTAGTATGACTTTTTTATATTTTAGACGACATGCTATAGTATGACTTTTTTATGATATTTTGGACGACATGCTATAGTGTGACTTTTTTATCATATTTTAGACGACATGCTATAGTATGACTTTTTTATGATATTTTAGACGACATGCTATAGTATGACTTTTTTATGATTTTTTGGACAACATGCTATAGTATGACTTTTTTATCATATTTTAGACGACATGCTATAGTATGAATTTTTTATCATATTTTAGACGACATGCTGTAGTCTGACTTTTTTTATCATGTTAAAGACGACATGCTATAGTATGACTTTTTTTATCATATTTTAGACGACATGCTATAGTATGAATTTTTTATCATATTTTAGACGACATGCTATAGTATGACTTTTTTATCATATATTGGACGACATGCTATAGTATGACTTTTTTATCATGTTTTAGACGACATGCTATAGTATGACTTTTTTATCATATTTTAGACGACATGCTATAGTATGACTTTTTTTATCATGTTAAAGACGACATGCTATAGTGTGACTTTTTTTTTTATCATATTTTAGACGACATGCTATAGTATGACTTTTTTATCATATTTTGGACGACATGCTATAGTATGACTTTTTTATGATATTTTAGACGACATGCTATAGTGTGACTTTTTTATCATATTTCAGACGACATGCTTTAGTATGACTTTTTTATATTTTAGACGACATGCTATAGTATGACTTTTTTATGATATTTTGGACGACATGCTATAGTGTGACTTTTTTATCATATTTTAGACGACATGCTATAGTATGACTTTTTAATGATATTTTAGACGACATGCTATAGTATGACTTTTTTATGATTTTTTGGACAACATGCTATAGTATGACTTTTTTATCATATTATAGACGACATGCTATAGTATGACTTTTTTATCATATTATAGACTACATGCTATAGTATGACTTTTTTATCATATTATAGACTACATGCTATAGTATGACTTTTTTATCATATTTTAGACGACATGCTATAGTATGAATTTTTTATCATATTTTAGACGACATGCTGTAGTCTGACTTTTTTTATCATGTTAAAGACGACATGCTATAGTATGACTTTTTTATCATATTTTAGACGACATGCTATAGTATGAATTTTTTATCATATTTTAGACGACATGCTATAGTATGACTTTTTTATGATTTTTTGGACAACATGCTATAGTATGACTTTTTTATCATATTATAGACGACATGCTATAGTATGACTTTTTTATCATATTGTAGACTACATGCTATAGTATGACTTTTTTATCATATTATAGACTACATGCTATAGTATGACTTTTTTATCATATTTTAGACGACATGCTATAGTATGAATTTTTTATCATATTTTAGACGACATGCTGTAGTCTGACTTTTTTTATCATGTTAAAGACGACATGCTATAGTATGACTTTTTTATCATATTTTAGACGACATGCTATAGTATGAATTTTTTATCATATTTTAGACGACATGCTATAGTATGACTTTTTTATCATATATTGGACGACATGCTATAGTATGACTTTTTTTATCATGTTTTAGACGACATGCTATAGTATGACTTTTTTATCATATTTTAGACGACATGCTATAGTATGACTTTTTTTATCATGTTAAAGACGACATGCTATAGTGTGACTTTTTTTTTTATCATATTTTAGACGACATGCTATAGTATGACTTTTTTATCATATTTTAGACGACATGCTATAGTATGACTTTTTTGAGATATTTTAGACGACATGCTATAGTATGACTTTTTTATGATATTTTAGACGACATGCTATAGTGTGACTTTTTTATCATATTTCAGACGACATGCTTTAGTATGACTTTTTTATATTTTAGACGACATGCTATAGTATGACTTTTTTATGATATTTTGGACGACATGCTATAGTGTGACTTTTTTATCATATTTTAGACGACATGCTTTAGTATGACTTTTTTATATTTTAGACGACATGCTATAGTATGACTTTTTTATGATATTTTGGACGACATGCTATAGTGTGACTTTTTTATCATATTTTAGACGACATGCTATAGTATGACTTTTTTTTATCATATTTTAGACGACATGCTATAGTATGACTTTTTTTATCATGTTAAAGACGACATGCTATAGTGTGACTTTTTTTTTTATCATATTTTAGACGACATGCTATAGTATGACTTTTTTATCATATTTTAGACGACATGCTGTAGTATGACTTTTTTAAGATATTTCAGACGACATGCTTTAGTATGACTTTTTTAAGATATTTCAGACGACATGCTATAGTATGACTTTTTTATCATATTTCAGACGACATGCGACACTATGACTTTTTTATCATATTTTAGACGACATGCTATAGTATGACTTTTTTTATCATATTATAAACGACATGCTATAGTATGACTTTTTTATCATATTATAGACGACATGCTATAGTGTGACTTTTTTATCATATTTCAGACGACATGCTATAGTATGACTTTTTTATGATATTTTAGACGACATGCTATAGTATGACTTTTTTTTATCATGTTAAAGACGACATGCTATAGTATGAATTTTTTTTATCATATTATAGACGACATGCTATAGTATGACTTTTTTATCATATTTTAGACGACATGCTATGGTATGACTTTTTTGTCATATTGTAGACGACATGCTATGGTATGACTTTTTTATCATATTTTAGACGACATGCTATGGTATGACTTTTTTTTTTTATCATATTTTAGACGACATGCTATAGTGTGACTTTTTTATCATATTTTAGACGACATGCTATGGTATGACTTTTTTATCATATTTTAGACGACATGCTATAGTATGACTTTTTTTATCATATTATAGACGACATGCTATAGTGTGACTTTTTTATCATATTTTAGACGACATGCTATAGTGTGACTTTTTTATCATATTTTAGAAGACATGCTATAGTGTGAATTATTTATCATATTTTAGACAACATGCTATAGTGTGACTTTTTTATCATATTTTAGACGACATGCTATAGTATGACTTTTTTTTATCATGTTAAAGACGACATGCTATAGTATGAATTTTTTTTTATCATATTATAGACGACATGCTATAGTATGACTTTTTTGTCATATTTTAGACGACATGCTATAGTATGACTTTTTTTATCATATTATAGACTACATGCTTTTGTATGACTTTTTTATCATATTTTAGACGACATGCTATAGTATGACTTTTTTTATCATATTATAAACGACATGCTATAGTATGACTTTTTTATCATATTATAGACGACATGCTATAGTGTGACTTTTTTATCATATTTCAGACGACATGCTATAGTATGACTTTTTTATGATATTTTAGACGACATGCTATAGTATGACTTTTTTTTATCATGTTAAAGACGACATGCTATAGTATGAATTTTTTTTATCATATTATAGACGACATGCTATAGTATGACTTTTTTATCATATTTTAGACGACATGCTATGGTATGACTTTTTTTTTCATCATATTTTAGACGACATGCTATAGTGTGACTTTTTTATGATATTTTAGACGACATGCTATAGTATGACTTTTTTTTTATCATGTTAAAGACGACATGCTATAGTATGACTTTTTTTTTATCATATTTTAGACATGCTATAGTATGACTTTTTTATGATATTTTAGACGACATGCTATAGTGTGACTTTTTTATGATATTTTAGACGACATGCTATAGTATGACTTTTTTTTTATCATGTTAAAGACGACATGCTATAGTATGACTTTTTTTTTATCATATTTTAGACATGCTATAGTATGACTTTTTTATGATATTTTAGACGACATGCTATAGTATGACTTTTTTGAGATATTTTAGACGACATGCTATAGTATGACTTTTTTATGATATTTTAGACGACATGCTATAGTGTGACTTTTTTATCATATTTCAGACGACATGCTTTAGTATGACTTTTTTATATTTTAGACGACATGCTATAGTATGACTTTTTTATCATATTTTAGACGACATGCTATAGTATGACTTTTTTATCATATTTTAGACGACATGCTATAGTGTGACTTTTTTATAATATTTTAGACGACATGCTATAGTATGACTTTTTTATCATATTTTAGACGACATGCTATAGTATGACTTTTTTATGATATTTTAGACGACATGCGACAGTATGACTTTTTTATCATATTATAGACGACATGCAATAGTATTACTTTTTTTATCATATTATAGACTACATGCTATAGTATGACTATTTTATCATATTTCAGACGACATGCGACAGTATGACTTTTTTATCATATTATAAACGACATGCTATAGTATGACTTTTTTTTTTATCATATTTCAGACGACATGCGACAGTATGACTTTTTTATCCTATTTTAGACGACATGCTATAGTGTGACTTTTTTATGATATTTTAGACGACATGCTATAGAATGACTTTTTTTTCAAATTTTAGACGACATGCTATAGTATGACTTTTTTATCATATTTTAGACGACATGCTATAGCGTGACTTTTTTATGATATTTTATACGACATGCTATAGATTGACTTTTTTTTCATATTTTAGACGACATGCTATAGTATGACTTTCGTATCATATTTTAGACGACATGCTATAGTGTGACTTTTTTATGATATTTTAGACGACATGCTATAGAATGACTTTTTTTTCAAATTTTAGACGACATGCTATAGTATGACTTTTTTATAATGTTATAGTCGACATGCTATAGTTTGACTTTTTTATCATATTTTAGACGACATGCCATAGTATGACTTTTTTATCATATTATAGACGACATGCTATAGTGTGACTTTTTTATCATATTATAGACGACATGCTATAGTATGACTTTTTTGTCATATTTTAGACGACATGCTATAGCGTGACTTTTTTATGATATTTTATACGACATGCTATAGAATGACTTTTTTTTCATATTTTAGACGACATGCTATAGTATGACTTTCGTATCATATTTTAGACGACATGCTATAGTGTGACTTTTTTATGATATTTTAGACGACATGCTATAGAATGACTTTTTTTTCATATTTTAGACGACATGCTATAGTATGACTTTCGTATCATATTTTAGACGACATGCTATAGTGTGACTTTTTTATCATATTATAGACGACATGCTATAGTATGACTTTTTTGTCATATTTTAGACGACATGATATAGTATGACTTTCGTATCATATTTTAGACGACATGCTATACTATGACTTTTTTGTCATATTTTAGACGACATGCTATAGTATGACTTTTCTATCATATTATAGACGACATGCTATAGTATGACTTTTTTTTGATCATATTTTAGACGACATGCTATAGTATGACTTTTTTTTGATCATATTATAGACGACATGCTATAGTATGACTTTTCTATCATATTATAGACGACATGCTATAGTATGACTTTTTTTTGATCATATTTTAGACGACATGCTATAGTATGACTTTTTTTTGATCATATTATAGACGACATGCTATAGTATGACTTTTCTATCATATTATAGACAACATGCTATAGAATGACTTTTTTTTATCATATTTTAGACGACATGCTATAGTATGACTTTTTTTTGATCATATTATAGACGACATGCTATAGTATGACTTTTCTATCATATTATAGACGACATGCTATAGTATGACTTTTTTTTATCATATTATAGACGACATGCTATAGTATGACTTTTTTATCATATTTTCGACGACATGCTATAGTATGACTTTTTTTTTATCATATTATAGACGACATGCTATAGTATGACTTTTCTATCATGTTATAGACGACATGCTATAGTATGACTTTTTTTTATCATATTATAGACGACATGCTATAGTATGACTTTTTTTTATCATATTATAGACGACATGCTATAGTATGACTTTTTTTTATCATATTATAGACGACATGCTATAGAATGACTTTTTTTTATCATATTTTAGACGACATGCTATAGTATGACTTTTTTTTGATCATATTATAGACGACATGCTATAGTATGACTTTTCTATCATATTATAGACGACATGCTATAGTATGACTTTTTTTTATCATATTATAGACGACATGCTATAGTATGACTTTTTTATCATATTTTCGACGACATGCTATAGTATGACTTTTTTTTTATCATATTATAGACGACATGCTATAGTATGACTTTTCTATCATGTTATAGACGACATGCTATAGTATGACTTTTTTTTATCATATTTAAGACTACATGCTATAGTATGACTTTTTTTTATCATGTTTAAGACTACATGCTATAGTATGACTTTCTTATCATGTTATAGACGACATGCTATAGTATGACTTTTTGATCATATTTTGGACGACATGCTGTAGTATGACTTTTTTATGATATTTTAGACGACATGCTATAATATGAATTATTTATCATATTTTAGACAACATGCTATAGTATGACTTTTTTATCATATTTTAGACGACATGCTATAGTGTGACTTTTTTAATATATTTTAGACGACATGCTGTAGTATGACTTTTTTAAGATATTTCAGACGACATGCTATAGTATGACTTTTTTTATCATGTTAAAGACGACATGCTATAGCGTGACTTTTTTTTATCATATTTTAGACGACATGCTATAGTATGACTTTTTTATCATATTTTGGACGACATGCTATAGTATGACTTTTTTATCATATTTTAGACGACATGCTATAGTATGAATTTTTTATCATATTTTAGACGACATGCTGTAGTCTGACTTTTTTAAGATATTTCAGACGACATGCTATAGTGTGACTTTTTTAAAATATTTCAGACGACATGCTATAGTATGAATTTTTTATCATATTTTAGATGACATGCTATAGTATGACTTTTTTTTTATCATATTATAGACTACATGCTATAGTATGACTTTTTTATCATATTATAGACTACATGCTATAGTATGACTTTTTTATCATATTTTAGACGACATGCTATAGTATGACTTTTTTATCATATTTTAGATGACATGCTATAGTATGACTTTTTTTTTTATCATATTATAGACTACATGCTATAGTATGACTTTTTTATCATATTATAGACTACATGCTATAGTATGACTTTTTTATCATATTTCAGACGACATGCTATAGTATGAATTTTTTATCATATTTTAGATGACATGCTATAGTATGACTTTTTTTTTTATCATATTATAGACTACATGCTATAGTATGACTTTTTTATCATATTATAGACTACATGCTATAGTATGACTTTTTTTATCATATTATAGACTACATGCTATAGTATGACTTTTTTATCATATTTTAGACGACATGCTATAGTATGAATTTTTTATCATATTTTAGACGACATGCTGTAGTCTGACTTTTTTTATCATGTTAAAGACGACATGCTATAGTATGACTTTTTTATCATATTTTAGACGACATGCTATAGTATGACTTTTTTATCATATTTTAGACGACATGCTATAGTATGACTTTTTTATCATATTTTAGACGACATGCTATAGTATGACTTTTTTTTATCATATTATAGACGACATGCTATAGTATGACTTTTTTATCATGTTTTAGACGACATGCTATAGTATGACTTTTTTATCATATTTTAGACGACATGCTATAGTATGACTTTTTTTATCATGTTAAAGACGACATGCTATAGTGTGACTTTTTTTTTTATCATATTTTAGACGACATGCTATAGTTTGACTTTTTTATCATATTTTGGACGACATGCTATAGTATGACTTTTTTTTTTATCATATTATAGACTACATGCTATAGTATGACTTTTTTATCATATTATAGACGACATGCTATAGTGTGACTTTTTTTAATCATATTTTAGACGACATGCTATAGTATGACTTTTTTATCATATTTTAGACGACATGCTGTAGTATGACTTTTTTAAGATATTTCAGACGACATGCTTTAGTATGACTTTTTTAAGATATTTCAGACGACATGCTATAGTATGACTTTTTTAAGATATTTCAGACGACATGCTATAGTATGACTTTTTTATCATATTTCAGACGACATGCGACAGTATGACTTTTTTATCATATTTTAGACGACATGCTATAGTATGACTTTTTTATCATATTTCAGACGACATGCGACAGTATGACTTTTTTATCATATTTTAGACGACATGCTATAGTATGACTTTTTTTATCATATTATAAACGACATGCTATAGTATGACTTTTTTATCATATTATAGACGACATGCTATAGTGTGACTTTTTTATCATATTTCAGACGACATGCTATAGTATGACTTTTTTATGATATTTTAGACGACATGCTATAGTATGACTTTTTTTTATCATGTTAAAGACGACATGCTATAGTATGAATTTTTTTTATCATATTATAGACGACATGCTATAGTATGACTTTTTTATCATATTTTAGACGACATGCTATAGTATGACTTTTTTTTATCATATTATAGACGACATGCTATAGTGTGACTTTTTTATCATATTTTAGACGACATGCTATAGTATGACTTTTTTTATCATATTATAGACGACATGCTATAGTGTGACTTTTTTATGATATTTTAGACGACATGCTATGGTATGACTTTTTTATCATATTTTAGACGACATGCTATAGTGTGACTTTTTTATCATATTTTAGAAGACATGCTATAGTGTGAATTATTTATCATATTTTAGACAACATGCTATAGTGTGACTTTTTTATCATATTTTAGACGACATGCTATAGTATGACTTTTTTTTATCATGTTAAAGACGACATGCTATAGTATGAATTTTTTTTATCATATTATAGACGACATGCTATAGTATGACTTTTTTGTCATATTTTAGACGACATGCTATAGTATGACTTTTTTTTATCATATTATAGACTACATGCTTTTGTATGACTTTTTTATCATAATTTAGACGACATGCTATAGTATGACTTTTTTTATCATATTATAAACGACATGCTATAGTATGACTTTTTTATCATATTATAGACGACATGCTATAGTGTGACTTTTTTATCATATTTCAGACGACATGCTATAGTATGACTTTTTTATGATATTTTAGACGACATGCTATAGTATGACTTTTTTTTATCATGTTAAAGACGACATGCTATAGTATGAATTTTTTTTATCATATTATAGACGACATGCTATAGTATGACTTTTTTATCATATTTTAGACGACATGCTATGGTATGACTTTTTTTTTCATCATATTTTAGACGACATGCTATAGTGTGACTTTTTTATGATATTTTAGACGACATGCTATGGTATGACTTTTTTATCATATTTTAGACGACATGCTATAGTATGACTTTTTTTTATCATGTTAAAGACGACATGCTATAGTATGAATTTTTTTTATCATATTATAGACGACATGCTATAGTATGACTTTTTTGTCATATTTTAGACGACATGCTATAGTATGACTTTTTTTTTTTATCATATTTTAGACATGCTATAGTGTGACTTTTTTATGATATTTTAGACGACATGCTATGGTATGACTTTTTTATCATATTTTAGACGACATGCTATAGTATGACTTTTTTTTATCATGTTAAAGACGACATGCTATAGTATGATTTTTTTTTTATCATATTATAGACGACATGCTATAGTATGACTTTTTTTTTTATCATATTTTAGACGACATGCTATAGTGTGACTTTTTTATGATATTTTAGACGACATGCTATGGTATGACTTTTTTATCATATTTTAGACGACATGCTATAGTATGACTTTTTTATCATATTATAGACGACATGCTATAGTATGACTTTTTTTTATCATATTTTAGACATGCTATAGTATGACTTTTTTGAGATATTTTAGACGACATGCTATAGTATGACTTTTTTGAGATATTTTAGACGACATGCTATAGTATGACTTTTTTGATCATATTTTAGACGACATGCTATAGTATGACTTTTTTGATCATATTTTAGACGACATGCTATAGTATGACTTTTTTATGATATTTTAGACGACATGCTATAGTATGACTTTTTTTATCATATTTCAGACGACATGCTTTAGTATGACTTTTTTATATTTTAGACGACATGCTATAGTATGACTTTTTTATGATATTTTGGACGACATGCTATAGTGTGACTTTTTTATCATATTTTAGACGACATGCTATAGTATGACTTTTTTATGATATTTTAGACGACATGCTATAGTATGACTTTTTTATGATTTTTTGGACAACATGCTATAGTATGACTTTTTTATCATATTTTAGACGACATGCTATAGTATGAATTTTTTATCATATTTTAGACGACATGCTGTAGTCTGACTTTTTTTATCATGTTAAAGACGACATGCTATAGTATGACTTTTTTTATCATATTTTAGACGACATGCTATAGTATGAATTTTTTATCATATTTTAGACGACATGCTATAGTATGACTTTTTTATCATATATTGGACGACATGCTATAGTATGACTTTTTTATCATGTTTTAGACGACATGCTATAGTATGACTTTTTTATCATATTTTAGACGACATGCTATAGTATGACTTTTTTTATCATGTTAAAGACGACATGCTATAGTGTGACTTTTTTTTTTATCATATTTTAGACGACATGCTATAGTATGACTTTTTTATCATATTTTGGACGACATGCTATAGTATGACTTTTTTGAGATATTTTAGACGACATGCTATAGTATGACTTTTTTATGATATTTTAGACGACATGCTATAGTGTGACTTTTTTATCATATTTCAGACGACATGCTTTAGTATGACTTTTTTATATTTTAGACGACATGCTATAGTATGACTTTTTTATGATATTTTGGACGACATGCTATAGTGTGACTTTTTTATCATATTTTAGACGACATGCTATAGTATGACTTTTTAATGATATTTTAGACGACATGCTATAGTATGACTTTTTTATGATTTTTTGGACAACATGCTATAGTATGACTTTTTTATCATATTATAGACGACATGCTATAGTATGACTTTTTTATCATATTATAGACTACATGCTATAGTATGACTTTTTTATCATATTATAGACTACATGCTATAGTATGACTTTTTTATCATATTTTAGACGACATGCTATAGTATGAATTTTTTATCATATTTTAGACGACATGCTGTAGTCTGACTTTTTTTATCATGTTAAAGACGACATGCTATAGTATGACTTTTTTATCATATTTTAGACGACATGCTATAGTATGAATTTTTTATCATATTTTAGACGACATGCTATAGTATGACTTTTTTATGATTTTTTGGACAACATGCTATAGTATGACTTTTTTATCATATTATAGACGACATGCTATAGTATGACTTTTTTATCATATTATAGACTACATGCTATAGTATGACTTTTTTATCATATTTTAGACGACATGCTATAGTATGAATTTTTTATCATATTTTAGACGACATGCTGTAGTCTGACTTTTTTTATCATGTTAAAGACGACATGCTATAGTATGACTTTTTTATCATATTTTAGACGACATGCTATAGTATGAATTTTTTATCATATTTTAGACGACATGCTATAGTATGACTTTTTTATCATATATTGGACGACATGCTATAGTATGACTTTTTTTATCATGTTTTAGACGACATGCTATAGTATGACTTTTTTATCATATTTTAGACGACATGCTATAGTATGACTTTTTTTATCATGTTAAAGACGACATGCTATAGTGTGACTTTTTTTTTTATCATATTTTAGACGACATGCTATAGTATGACTTTTTTATCATATTTTAGACGACATGCTATAGTATGACTTTTTTGAGATATTTTAGACGACATGCTATAGTATGACTTTTTTATGATATTTTAGACGACATGCTATAGTGTGACTTTTTTATCATATTTCAGACGACATGCTTTAGTATGACTTTTTTATATTTTAGACGACATGCTATAGTATGACTTTTTTATGATATTTTGGACGACATGCTATAGTGTGACTTTTTTATCATATTTTAGACGACATGCTTTAGTATGACTTTTTTATATTTTAGACGACATGCTATAGTATGACTTTTTTATGATATTTTGGACGACATGCTATAGTGTGACTTTTTTATCATATTTTAGACGACATGCTATAGTATGACTTTTTTTTATCATATTTTAGACGACATGCTATAGTATGACTTTTTTTATCATGTTAAAGACGACATGCTATAGTGTGACTTTTTTTTTTATCATATTTTAGACGACATGCTATAGTATGACTTTTTTATCATATTTTAGACGACATGCTGTAGTATGACTTTTTTAAGATATTTCAGACGACATGCTTTAGTATGACTTTTTTAAGATATTTCAGACGACATGCTATAGTATGACTTTTTTATCATATTACAGACGACATGCGACACTATGACTTTTTTATCATATTTTAGACGACATGCTATAGTATGACTTTTTTTATCATATTATAAACGACATGCTATAGTATGACTTTTTTATCATATTATAGACGACATGCTATAGTGTGACTTTTTTATCATATTTCAGACGACATGCTATAGTATGACTTTTTTATGATATTTTAGACGACATGCTATAGTATGACTTTTTTTTATCATGTTAAAGACGACATGCTATAGTATGAATTTTTTTTATCATATTATAGACGACATGCTATAGTATGACTTTTTTATCATATTTTAGACGACATGCTATGGTGTGACTTTTTTATCATATTTTAGACGACATGCTATGGTATGACTTTTTTTTTTTATCATATTTTAGACGACATGCTATAGTGTGACTTTTTTATCATATTTTAGACGACATGCTATGGTATGACTTTTTTATCATATTTTAGACGACATGCTATAGTATGACTTTTTTTATCATATTATAGACGACATGCTATAGTGTGACTTTTTTATCATATTTTAGACGACATGCTATAGTGTGACTTTTTTATCATATTTTAGAAGACATGCTATAGTGTGAATTATTTATCATATTTTAGACAACATGCTATAGTGTGACTTTTTTATCATATTTTAGACGACATGCTATAGTATGACTTTTTTTTATCATGTTAAAGACGACATGCTATAGTATGAATTTTTTTTTATCATATTATAGACGACATGCTATAGTATGACTTTTTTGTCATATTTTAGACGACATGCTATAGTATGACTTTTTTTATCATATTATAGACTACATGCTTTTGTATGACTTTTTTATCATATTTTAGACGACATGCTATAGTATGACTTTTTTTATCATATTATAAACGACATGCTATAGTATGACTTTTTTATCATATTATAGACGACATGCTATAGTGTGACTTTTTTATCATATTTCAGACGACATGCTATAGTATGACTTTTTTATGATATTTTAGACGACATGCTATAGTATGACTTTTTTTTATCATGTTAAAGACGACATGCTATAGTATGAATTTTTTTTATCATATTATAGACGACATGCTATAGTATGACTTTTTTATCATATTTTAGACGACATGCTATGGTATGACTTTTTTTTTCATCATATTTTAGACGACATGCTATAGTGTGACTTTTTTATGATATTTTAGACGACATGCTATAGTATGACTTTTTTTTTATCATGTTAAAGACGACATGCTATAGTATGACTTTTTTTTTATCATATTTTAGACATGCTATAGTATGACTTTTTTATGATATTTTAGACGACATGCTATAGTGTGACTTTTTTATGATATTTTAGACGACATGCTATAGTATGACTTTTTTGTTATCATGTTAAAGACGACATGCTATAGTATGACTTTTTTTTTATCATATTTTAGACATGCTATAGTATGACTTTTTTATGATATTTTAGACGACATGCTATAGTATGACTTTTTTGAGATATTTTAGACGACATGCTATAGTATGACTTTTTTATGATATTTTAGACGACATGCTATAGTGTGACTTTTTTATCATATTTCAGACGACATGCTTTAGTATGACTTTTTTATATTTTAGACGACATGCTATAGTATGACTTTTTTATGATATTTTGGACGACATGCTATAGTGTGACTTTTTTATCATATTTTAGACGACATGCTATAGTATGACTTTTTTATGATATTTTAGACGACATGCTATAGTATGACTTTTTTATGATTTTTTGGACAACATGCTATAGTGTGACTTTTTTATCATATTATAGACGACATGCTATAGTATGACTTTTTTGAGATATTTTAGACGACATGCTATAGTATGACTTTTTTATGATATTTTAGACGACATGCTATAGTATGACTTTTTTATGATTTTTTGGACAGCATGCTATAGTGTGACTTTTTTATCATATTATAGACGACATGCTATAGTATGACTTTTTTTTTATCATATTTTAGACGACATGCTATAGTGTGACTTTTTTATGATATTTTAGACGACATGCTATAGTATGAATTATTTATCATATTTTAGACGACATGCTATAGTGTTACTTTTTTATGATATTTTAGACGACATGCTATAGTATGAATTATTTCTCATATTTTAGACAACATGCTATAGTGTTACTTTTTTATGATATTTTAGACGACATGCTATAGTATGAATTATTTCTCATATTTTAGACAACATGCTATAGTATGACTTTTTTATGATATTTTAGACGACATGCTATGGTATTACTTTTTTATGATATTTTAGACGACATGCTATGGTATGACTTTTTTATCATATTTTAGACGACATGCTATAGTATGACTTTTTTTTATCATATTATAGACGACATGCTATAGAATGACTTTTTTTTTTATCATATTTTAGACATGCTATAGTATGACTTTTTTTTTATCATATTTTAGACGACATGCTATAGTGTGACTTTTTTATGATATTTTAGACGACATGCTATGGTATGACTTTTTTTATCATATTTTAGACGACATGCTATAGTATGACTTTTTTATCATATTATAGACGACATGCTATAGTATGACTTTTTTTATCATATTTTAGACGACATGCTATAGTATGACTTTTTTGAGATATTTTAGACGACATGCTATAGTATGACTTTTTTGAGATATTTTAGACGACATGCTATAGTATGACTTTTTTATGATATTTTAGACGACATGCTATAGTGTGACTTTTTTATCATATTTCAGACGACATGCTTTAGTATGACTTTTTTATGATATTTTAGACGACATGCTATAGTATGACTTTTTTATAATATTTTGGACGACATGCTATAGTGTGACTTTTTTATCATATTTTAGACGACATGCTATAGTATGACTTTTTTATGATATTTTAGACGACATGCTATAGTATGACTTTTTTCTGATTTTTTGGACAACATGCTATAGTGTGACTTTTTTATCATATTATAGACGACATGCTATAGTATGACTTTTTTGAGATATTTTAGACGACATGCTATAGTATGAATTATTTATCATATTTTAGATGACATGCTATAGTATGACTTTTTTATGATATTTTAGACGACATGCTATAGTATGACTTTTTTTTATCATATTATAGACGACATGCTATAGTATGACTTTTTTTTTATCATATTATAGACGACATGCTGTAGTATGACTTTTTTTTATCATATTATAGACGACATGCTATAGTATGACTTTCTTATCATATTTTAGACGACATGCTATAGTATGACTTTTTTGATCATATTTTAGACGACATGCTATAGTATGACTTTTTTTTATCATATTATAGACGACATGCTGTAGTATGACTTTTTTTATCATATTATAGACGACATGCTATAGTATGACTTTTTTATCATATTTTAGACGACATGCTATAGTTTGACTTTTTTATCATATTTTAGACGACATGCTATAGTATGACTTTTCTATCATATTTTAGACGACATGCTATAGTATGACTTTTTTTTATCATATTATAGACGACATGCTATAGTGTGACTTTTTTATCATATTTCAGACGACATGCTTTAGTATGACTTTTTTATGATATTTTAGACGACATGCTATAGTATGACTTTTTTTTATCATATTATAGACGACATGCTGTAGTATGACTTTTTGATCATATTTTAGACGACATGCTATAGTATGACTTTTCTATCATATTTTAGACGACATGCTATAGTATGACTTTTTTTTATCATATTATAGACGACATGCTATAGTGTGACTTTTTTATCATATTTCAGACGACATGCTTTAGTATGACTTTTTTATGATATTTTAGACGACATGCTATAGTGTGACTTTTTTATCATATTTTAGACGACATGCTATAGTATGACTTTTTTTTATCATATTTTAGACGACATGCTATAGTGTGACTTTTTTATGATATTTTAGACGACATGCTATGGTATGACTTTTTTATCATATTTTAGACGACATGCTATAGTATGAATTATTTATCATATTTTAGACAACATGCTATAGTGTGACTTTTTTATCATATTTTAGACGACATGCTATAGTATGACTTTTTTATCATATTTTAGACGACATGCTATGGCATGACTTTTTTTTTATCATATTTTAGACGACATGCTATAGTATGACTTTTTTTTATCATATTATAGATGACATGCTATAGTATGACTTTTTTTTATCATATTTTAGACATGCTATAGTATGACTTTTTTGTCATATTGTAGACGACATGCTATAGTATGACTTTTTTGTCATATTTTAGACGACATGCTATAGTATGACTTTTTTGAGATATTTTAGACGACATGCTATAGTATGACTTTTTTATGATATTTTAGACAACATGCTATAGTATGAATTATTTATCATATTTTAGACGACATGCTATAGTATGACTTTTTTTATCATATTATAGACGACATGCTATAGTATGACTTTTTTTTTAATCATATTATAGACGACATGCTGTAGTATGACTTTTTTTTATCATATTATAGACGACATGCTATAGTATGACTTTCTTATCATATTTTAGACGACATGCTATAGTATGACTTTTTTGATCATATTTTAGACGACATGCTATAGTATGACTTTTTTTTTATCATATTATAGACGACATGCTATAGTATGACTTTTTTATCATATTTTAGACGACATGCTATAGTTTGACTTTTTTGTCATATTGTAGACGACATGCTATAGTATGACTTTCTTATCATATTTTAGACGACATGCTATAGTATGACTTTTTTTTTATCATATTATAGACGACATGCTATAGTATGACTTTTTTATCATATTTTAGACGACATGCTATAGTTTGACTTTTTTGTCATATTGTAGACGACATGCTATAGTATGACTTTCTTATCATATTTTAGACGACATGCTATAGTTTGACTTTTTTTTATCATATTATAGACGACATGCTATAGTATGACTTTTTTATCATATTTTAGACGACATGCTATAGTTTGACTTTTTTGTCATATTGTAGACGACATGCTATAGTATGACTTTCTTATCATATTTTAGACGACATGCTATAGTATGACTTTTTTTTTATCATATTATAGACGACATGCTATAGTATGACTTTTTTATCATATTTTAGACGACATGCTATAGTTTGACTTTTTTGTCATATTGTAGACGACATGCTACAGTATGACTTTCTTATCATATTTTAGACGACATGCTATAGTTTGACTTTTTTTATCATATTATAGACGACATGCTATAGTATGACTTTTTTATCATATTTTAGACGACATGCTATGGCATGACTTTTTTTTTTATCATATTTTAGACGACATGCTATAGTATGACTTTTTTTTATCATATTTTAGACATGCTATAGTATGACTTTTTTGTCATATTTTAGACGACATGCTATAGTATGACTTTTTTTTATCATATTTTAGACATGCTATAGTATGACTTTTTTGTCATATTGTAGACGATATGCTATAGTATGACTTTTTTGTCATATTTTAGACGACATGCTATAGTATGACTTTTTTGAGATATTTTAGACGACATGCTATAGTATGACTTTTTTATGATATTTTAGACAACATGCTATAGTATGAATTATTTATCATATTTTAGACGACATGCTATAGTATGAATTATTTTTCATATTTTAGACGACATGCTATAGTATGACTTTTTTTATCATATTTTAGACGACATGCTATAGTATGACTTTTTTGTCATATTGTAGACGACATGCTATAGTATGACTTTCTTATCATATTTTAGACGACATGCTATAGTATGACTTTCTTATCATATTTTAGACGACATGCTATAGTTTGACTTTTTTGTCATATTGTGGACGACATGCTATAGTATGACTTTTTTTTTATCATATTATAGACGACATGCTGTAGTATGACTTTTTGATCATATTTTAGACGACATGCTATAGTATGACTTTTTTTTATCATATTATAGACGACATGCTATAGTATGACTTTTTGATCATATTTTAGACGACATGCTATAGTATGACTTTTTTTTTATCATATTATAGACGACATGCTATAGTATGACTTTTTTATCATATTTTAGACGACATGCTATGGCATGACTTTTTTTTATCATATTTTAGACGACATGCTATAGTATGACTTTTTTTTATCATATTATAGACGACATGCTATAGTATGACTTTTTTTTAATCATATTTTAGACATGCTATAGTATGACTTTTTTGTCATATTTTAGACGACATGCTATAGTATGACTTTTTTTTATCATATTTTAGACATGCTATAGTATGACTTTTTTGTCATATTGTAGACGACATGCTATAGTATGACTTTTTTGTCATATTTTAGACGACATGCTATAGTATGACTTTTTTGAGATATTTTAGACGACATGCTATAGTATGACTTTTTTATGATATTTTAGACAACATGCTATAGTATGAATTATTTATCATATTTTAGACGACATGCTATAGTATGAATTATTTTTCATATTTTAGACGACATGCTATAGTATGACTTTTTTTATCATATTTTAGACGACATGCTATAGTATGACTTTTTTGTCATATTGTAGACGACATGCTATAGTATGACTTTCTTATCATATTTTAGACGACATGCTATAGTATGACTTTCTTATCATATTTTAGACGACATGCTATAGTTTGACTTTTTTGTCATATTGTAGACGACATGCTATAGTATGACTTTTTTTTATCATATTTCAGACGACATGCTATAGTATGACTTTTCTATCATATTTTAGACGACATGCTATAGTATGACTTTTTTTTATCATATTATAGACGACATGCTATAGTATGACTTTCTTATCATATTTTAGACGACATGCTATAGTATGACTTTTTTGATCATATTTTAGACGACATGCTATAGTATGACTTTTTTTTTATCATATTATAGACGACATGCTATAGTATGACTTTTTTATCATATTTTAGACGACATGCTATAGTTTGACTTTTTTGTCATATTGTAGACGACATGCTATAGTATGACTTTTTTTATCATATTATAGACGACATGCTATAGTATGACTTTTTTTTTATCATATTTTAGACATGCTATAGTATGACTTTTTTGTCATATTTTAGACGACATGCTATAGTATGACTTTTTTTATCATATTATAGACGACATGCTATAGTATGACTTTCTTATCATATTTTAGACGACATGCTATAGTATGACTTTTTTTATCATATTATAGACGACATGCTATAGTATGACTTTTTTTTTATCATATTTTAGACATGCTATAGTATGACTTTTTTGTCATATTTTAGACGACATGCTATAGTATGACTTTTTTTTATCATATTTTAGACGACATGCTATAGTATGACTTTTTTTTTATCATATTATAGACGACATGCTATAGTATGACTTTTTTTTATCATATTTTAGACATGCTATAGTATGACTTTTTTGTCATATTTTAGACGACATGCTATAGTATGACTTTTTTGATCATATTTTAGACGACATGCTATAGTATGACTTTTTTTTATCATATTTTAGACGACATGCTATAGTATGACTTTTTTTTTATCATATTATAGACGACATGCTATAGTATGACTTTTTTTTTATCATATTTTAGACATGCTATAGTATGACTTTTTTGTCATATTTTAGACGACATGCTATAGTATGACTTTTTTGATCATATTTTAGACGACATGCTATAGTATGACTTTTTTTTTATCATATTATAGACGACATGCTATAGTATGACTTTTTTATCATATTTTAGACGACATGCTATAGTTTGACTTTTTTGTCATATTGTAGACGACATGCTATAGTATGACTTTCTTATCATATTTTAGACGACATGCTATAGTATGACTTTTTTTATCATATTATAGACGACATGCTATAGTATGACTTTTTTTTTATCATATTTTAGACATGCTATAGTATGACTTTTTTGTCATATTTTAGACGACATGCTATAGTATGACTTTTTTTTATCATATTTTAGACATGCTATAGTATGACTTTTTTGTCATATTGTAGACGACATGCTATAGTATGACTTTTTTGTCATATTTTAGACGACATGCTATAGTATGACTTTTTTGAGATATTTTAGACGACATGCTATAGTATGACTTTTTTATGATATTTTAGACAACATGCTATAGTATGAATTATTTATCATATTTTAGACGACATGCTATAGTATGAATTATTTTTCATATTTTAGACGACATGCTATAGTATGACTTTTTTTATCATATTTTAGACGACATGCTATAGTATGACTTTTTTGTCATATTGTAGACGACATGCTATAGTATGACTTTCTTATCATATTTTAGACGACATGCTATAGTATGACTTTCTTATCCTTATCATATTTTAGACGACATGCTATAGTTTGACTTTTTTGTCATATTGTAGAACGACATGCTATAGTATGACTTTTTTTTATCATATTATAGACGACATGCTGTAGTATGACTTTTTGATCATATTTTAGACGACATGCTATAGTATGACTTTTTTTTATCATATTATAGACGACATGCTATAGTATGACTTTTTGATCATATTTTAGACGACATGCTATAGTATGACTTTTTTTTTATCATATTATAGACGACATGCTGTAGTATGACTTTTTTTTATCATATTTCAGACGACATGCTATAGTATGACTTTTCTATCATATTTTAGACGACATGCTATAGTATGACTTTTTTTATCATATTATAGACGACATGCTATAGTATGACTTTCTTATCATATTTTAGACGACATGCTATAGTATGACTTTTTTGATCATATTTTAGACGACATGCTATAGTATGACTTTTTTTTTATCATATTATAGACGACATGCTATAGTATGACTTTTTTATCATATTTTAGACGACATGCTATAGTTTGACTTTTTTGAGATATTTTAGACGACATGCTATAGTATGACTTTTTTATGATATTTTAGGACAACATGCTATAGTATGAATTATTTATCATATTTTAGACGACATGCTATAGTATGAATTATTTTCATATTTTAGACGACATGCTATAGTATGACTTTTTTTATCATATTATAGACGACATGCTATAGTATGACTTTCTTATCATATTTTAGACGACATGCTATAGTATGACTTTTTTGATCATATTTTAGACGACATGCTATAGTATGACTTTTTTTTTATCATATTATAGACGACATGCTATAGTATGACTTTTTTTATCATATTTTAGGACGACATGCTATAGTTTGACTTTTTTGTCATATTGTAGACGACATGCTATAGTATGACTTTCTTATCATATTTTAGACGACATGCTATAGTATGACTTTTTTTATCATATTATAGACGACATGCTATAGTATGACTTTTTTTTTATCATATTTTAGACATGCTATAGTATGACTTTTTTGTCATATTTAGACGACATGCTATAGTATGACTTTTTTTTATCATATTTTAGACGACATGCTATAGTATGACTTTTTTTTTTATCATATTATAGACCGACATGCTATAGTATGACTTTTTTTTTATCATATTTTAGACATGCTATAGTATGACTTTTTTGTCATATTTTAGACGACATGCTATAGTATGACTTTTTTGATCATATTTTAGACGACATGCTATAGTATGACTTTTTTTTATCATATTTTTAGACGACATGCTATAGTATGACTTTTTTTTTATCATATTATAGACGACATGCTATAGTATGACTTTTTTTTTATCATATTTTAGACATGCTATAGTATGACTTTTTTGTCATATTTTAGACGACATGCTATAGTATGACTTTTTTTGATCATATTTTAGACGACATGCTATAGTATGACTTTTTTTTTATCATATTATAGACGACATGCTATAGTATGACTTTTTTATCATATTTTAGACGACATGCTATAGTTTGACTTTTTTGTCATATTGTAGACGACATGCTATAGTATGACTTTCTTATCATATTTTAGACGACATGCTATAGTATGACTTTTTTTATCATATTATAGACGACATGCTATAGTATGACTTTTTTTTTATCATATTTTAGACATGCTATAGTATGACTTTTTTGTCATATTTTAGACGACATGCTATAGTATGACTTTTTTTTATCATATTTTAGACATGCTATAGTATGACTTTTTTGTCATATTGTAGACGACATGCTATAGTATGACTTTTTTGTCATATTTTAGACGACATGCTATAGTATGACTTTTTTGAGATATTTTTAGACGACATGCTATAGTATGACTTTTTTATGATATTTTAGACAACATGCTATAGTATGAATTATTTATCATATTTTAGACGACATGCTATAGTATGAATTATTTTTCATATTTTAGACGACATGCTATAGTATGACTTTTTTTATCATATTTTAGACGACATGCTATAGTATGACTTTTTTTGTCATATTGTAGACGACATGCTATAGTATGACTTTCTTATCATATTTTTAGACGACATGCTATAGTATGACTTTCTTATCATATTTTAGACGACATGCTATAGTTTGACTTTTTTGTCATATTGTAGACGACATGCTATAGTATGGACTTTTTTTATCATATTATAGACGACATGCTGTAGTATGACTTTTTGATCATATTTTAGACGACATGCTATAGTATGACTTTTTTTTATCATATTATAGACGACATGCTATAGTATGACTTTTTGATCATATTTTAGACGACATGCTATAGTATGACTTTTTTTTTATCATATTATAGACGACATGCTGTAGTATGACTTTTTTTTATCATATTTCAGACGACATGCTATAGTATGACTTTCTATCATATTTTAGACGACATGCTATAGTATGACTTTTTTTATCATATTATAGACGACATGCTATAGTATGACTTTCTTATCATATTTTAGACGACATGCTATAGTATGACTTTTTTGATCATATTTTAGACGACATGCTATAGTATGACTTTTTTTTTATCATATTATAGACGACATGCTATAGTATGACTTTTTTATCATATTTTAGACGACATGCTATAGTTTGACTTTTTTGAGATATTTTTAGACGACATGCTATAGTATGACTTTTTTATGATATTTAGACAACATGCTATAGTATGAATTATTTATCATATTTTAGACGACATGCTATAGTATGAATTATTTTTCATATTTTTAGACGACATGCTATAGTATGACTTTTTTTTATCATATTTTAGACGACATGCTATAGTATGACTTTTTTGTCATATTGTAGACGACATGCTATAGTATGACTTTCTTATCATATTTTAGACGACATGCTATAGTATGACTTTCTTATCATATTTTAGACGACATGCTATAGTTTGACTTTTTTGTCATATTGTAGACGACATGCTATAGTATGACTTTTTTTTATCATATTATAGACGACATGCTGTAGTATGACTTTTTGATCATATTTTAGACGGACATGCTATAGTATGACTTTTTTTTATCATATTATAGACGACATGCTATAGTATGACTTTTTGATCATATTTTAGACGACATGCTATAGTATGACTTTTTTTTTATCATATTATAGACGACATGCTGTAGTATGACTTTTTTTTATCATATTTCAGACGACATGCTATAGTATGACTTTTCTATCATATTTTAGACGACATGCTATAGTATGACTTTTTTTATCATATTATAGACGACATGCTATAGTATGACTTTCTTATCATATTTTAGACGACATGCTATAGTACGACTTTTTTGATCATATTTTAGACGACATGCTATAGTATGACTTTTTTTTTATCATATTATAGACGACATGCTATAGTATGACTTTTTTATCATATTTTAGACGACATGCTATAGTTTGACTTTTTTGTCATATTGTAGACGACATGCTATAGTATGACTTTCTTATCATATTTTAGACGACATGCTATGTTATGACTTTTTTTATCATATTATAGACGACATGCTATAGTATGACTTTTTTTTTATCATATTTTTAGACATGCTATAGTATGACTTTTTTGTCATATTTTAGACGACATGCTATAGTATGACTTTTTTTTATCATATTTTAGACGACATGCTATAGTATGACTTTTTTTTTATCATATTATAGACGACATGCTATAGTATGACTTTTTTTTTATCATATTTTTAGACATGCTATAGTATGACTTTTTTTGTCATATTTTAGACGGACATGCTATAGTATGACTTTTTTGATCATATTTTAGACGACATGCTATAGTATGACTTTTTTTTTATCATATTTTAGACGACATGCTATAGTATGACTTTTTTTTTATCATATTATAGACGACATGCTATAGTATGACTTTTTTTTTATCATATTTTAGACATGCTATAGTATGACTTTTTTTGTCATATTTTAGACGACATGCTATAGTATGACTTTTTTGATCATATTTTAGACGACATTGCTATAGTATGACTTTTTTTTTATCATATTATAGACGACATGCTATAGTATGACTTTTTTATCATATTTTAGACGACATGCCTATAGTTTGACTTTTTTGTCATATTGTAGACGACATGCTATAGTATGACTTTCTTATCATATTTTAGACGACATGCTATAGTATGACTTTTTTTATCATATTATAGACGACATGCTATAGTATGACTTTTTTTTTATCATATTTTAGACATGCTATAGTATGACTTTTTTGTCATATTTTAGACGACATGCTATAGTATGACTTTTTTTTTATCATATTTTAGACATGCTATAGTATGACTTTTTTGTCATATTGTAGACGACATGCTATAGTATGACTTTTTTGTCATATTTTAGACGACATGCTATAGTATGACTTTTTTGAGATATTTTAGACGACATGCTATAGTATGACTTTTTTATGATATTTTAGACAACATGCTATAGTATGAATTATTTATCATATTTTAGACGACATGCTATAGTATGAATTATTTTTCATATTTTAGACGACATGCTATAGTATGACTTTTTTTATCATATTTTAGACGACATGCTATAGTATGACTTTTTTGTCATATTGTAGACGACATGCTATAGTATGACTTTCTTATCATATTTTAGACGACATGCTATAGTATGACTTTCTTATCATATTTTAGACGACATGCTATAGTTTGACTTTTTTGTCATATTGTAGACGACATGCTATAGTATGACTTTTTTTTATCATATTATAGACGACATGCTGTAGTATGACTTTTTGATCATATTTTAGACGACATGCTATAGTATGACTTTTTTTTATCATATTATAGACGACATGCTATAGTATGACTTTTTGAATCATATTTTAGACGACATGCTATAGTATGACTTTTTTTTTTATCATATTATAGACGACATGCTGTAGTATGACTTTTTTTTATCATATTTCAGACGACATGCTATAGTATGACTTTTCTATCATATTTTAGACGACATGCTATAGTATGACTTTTTTTTATCATATTATAGACGACATGCTATAGTATGACTTTCTTATCATATTTTAGACGACATGCTATAGTATGACTTTTTTGATCATATTTTAGACGACATGCTATAGTATGACTTTTTTTTTATCATATTATAGACGACATGCTATAGTATGACTTTTTTATCATATTTTAGACGACATGCTATAGTTTGACTTTTTTGTCATATTGTAGACGACATGCTAAAGTATGACTTTCTTATCATATTTTAGACGACATGCTATAGTATGACTTTTTTTTTTATCATATTATAGACGACATGCTATAGTATGACTTTTTTATCATATTTTAGACGACATGCTATAGTTTGACTTTTTTGTCATATTGTAGACGACATGCTATAGTATGACTTTCTTATCATATTTTAGACGACATGCTATAGTTTGACTTTTTTTTATCATATTATAGACGACATGCTATAGTATGACTTTTTTTATCATATTTTAGACGACATGCTATAGTTTGACTTTTTTGTCATATTGTAGACGACATGCTATAGTATGACTTTCTTATCATATTTTAGACGACATGCTATAGTATGACTTTTTTTTTATCATATTTATAGACGACATGCTATAGTATGACTTTTTTATCATATTTTAGACGACATGCTATAGTTTGACTTTTTTGTCATATTGTAGACGACATGCTATAGTATGACTTTCTTATCATATTTTAGACGACATGCTATAGTTTGACTTTTTTTTATCATATTATAGACGACATGCTATAGTATGACTTTTTTTATCATATTTTAGACGACATGCTATAGTTTGACTTTTTTGTCATATTGTAGACGACATGCTATAGTATGACTTTCTTATCATATTTTAGACGACATGCTATAGTAATGACTTTTTTTTTATCATATTTTAGACGACAATGCTATAGTATGACTTTCTTATCATATTTTAGACGACATGCTATAGTTTGACTTTTTTTTATCATATTATAGACGACATGCTATAGTATGACTTTTTTTTATCATATTTTAGACATGCTATAGTATGACTTTTTTGTCATATTTTAGGACGACATGCTATAGTATGACTTTTTTTTTATCATATTTTAGACATGCTATAGTATGACTTTTTTGTCATATTGTAGACGATATGCTATAGTATGACTTTTTTGTCATATTTTAGACGACATGCTATAGTATGACTTTTTTGAGATATTTTAGACGACATGCTATAGTATGACTTTTTTATGATATTTTAGACAACATGCTATAGTATGAATTATTTATCATATTTTAGACGACATGCTATAGTATGAATTATTTTTCATATTTTAGACGACATGCTATAGTATGACTTTTTTTATCATATTTTAGACGACATGCTATAGTATGACTTTTTTGTCATATTGTAGACGACATGCTATAGTATGACTTTCTTATCATATTTTAGACGACATGCTATAGTATGACTTTCTTATCATATTTTAGACGACATGCTATAGTTTGACTTTTTGGTCATATTGTGGACGACATGCTATTGTATGACTTTTTTTTATCATATTATAGACGACATGCTGTAGTATGACTTTTTGATCATATTTTAGACGACATGCTATAGTATGACTTTTTTTTTATCACTATTATAGACGACATGCTATAGTATGACTTTTTGATCATATTTTAGACGACATGCTATAGTATGACTTTTTTTTTATCATATTATAGACGACATGCTATAGTATGACTTTTTTATCATATTTTAGACGACATGCTATGGCCATGACTTTTTTTTTATCATATTTTAGACGACAATGCTATAGTATGACTTTTTTTTATCATATTATAGACGACATGCTATAGTATGACTTTTTTTTTATCATATTTTAGACATGCTATAGTATGACTTTTTTGTCATATTTTAGACGACATGCTATAGTATGACTTTTTTTTATCATATTTTAGACATGCTATAGTATGACTTTTTTGTCATATTGTAGACGACATGCTATAGTATGACTTTTTTGTCATATTTTAGACGACATGCTATAGTATGACTTTTTTGAGATATTTTAGACGACATGCTATAGTATGACTTTTTATGATATTTTAGACAACATGCTATAGTATGAATTATTTATCATATTTTAGACGACATGCTATAGTATGAATTATTTTTCATATTTTAGACCGACATGCTATAGTATGACTTTTTTTATCATATTTTAGACGACATGCTATAGTATGACTTTTTTTGTCATATTGTAGACGACATGCTATAGTATGACTTTCTTATCATATTTTAGACGACATGCTATAGTATGACTTTCTTATCATATTTTAGACGACATGCTATAGTTTGACTTTTTTGTCATATTGTAGACGACATGCTATAGTATGACTTTTTTTTATCATATTATAGACGACATGCTGTAGTATGACTTTTTGATCATATTTTAGACGACATGCTATAGTATGACTTTTTTTTATCATATTATAGACGACATGCTATAGTATGACTTTTTGATCATATTTTAGACGACATGCTATAGTATGACTTTTTTTTTAATCATATTATAGACGACATGCTGTAGTATGACTTTTTTTTATCATATTTCAGACGACATGCTATAGTATGACTTTTCTATCATATTTTAGACGGACATGCTATAGTATGACTTTTTTTATCATATTATAGACGACATGCTATAGTGTGACTTTTTTATCATATTTCAGACGACATGCTTTAGTATGACTTTTTTATGATATTTTAGACGACATGCTATAGTATGACTTTTTTTTATCATATTTTAGACGACATGCTATAGTGTGCACTTTTTTATGATATTTTAGACGACATGCTATGGTATGACTTTTTTATCATATTTTAGACGACATGCTATAATATGAATTAATTATCATATTTTAGACAACATGCTATAGTGTGACTTTTTTATCATATTTTAGACGACATGCTATAGTATGACTTTTTTTTATCATATTATAGACGACATGCTATAGTAATGACTTTTTTTTATCATATTTTAGACATGCTATAGTATGACTTTTTTGTCATATTTTAGACGACATGCTATAGTATGACTTTTTTTTATCATATTTTAGACATGCTATAGTATGACTTTTTTGTCATATTGTAGACGACATGCTATAGTATGACTTTTTTGTCATATTTTAGACGACATGCTATAGTATGACTTTTTTGAGATATTTTAGACGACATGCTATAGTATGACTTTTTTATGATATTTTAGACAACATGCTATAGTATGAATTATTTATCATATTTTAGACGACATGCTATAGTATGACTTTTTTTATCATATTATAGACGACATGCTATAGTATGACTTTTTTTTTAATCATATTATAGACGACATGCTGTAGTATGACTTTCTTATCATATTTTAAACGACATGCTATAGTATGACTTTTTTGATCATATTTTAGACGACATGCTATAGTATGACTTTTTTTTTATCATATTATAGACGACATGCTATAGTATGACTTTTTTATCATATTTTAGACGACATGCTATAGTTTGACTTTTTTGTCATATTGTAGACGACATGCTATAGTATGACTTTCTTATCATATTTTAGACGACATGCTATAGTATGACTTTTTTTTATCATATTATAGACGACATGCTATAGTATGACTTTTTTATCATATTTTAGACGACATGCTATAGTTTGACTTTTTTGTCATATTGTAGACGACATGCTATAGTATGACTTTCTTATCATATTTTAGACGACATGCTATAGTTTGACTTTTTTTTTATCATATTATAGACGACATGCTATAGTATGACTTTTTTATCATATTTTAGACGACATGCTATAGTTTGACTTTTTTGTCATATTGTAGACGACATGCTATAGTATGACTTTCTTATCATATTTTAGACGACATGCTATAGTTTGACTTTTTTTATCATATTATAGACGACATGCTATAGTATGACTTTTTTATCATATTTTAGACGACATGCTATGGCATGACTTTTTTTTAATCATATTTTAGACGACATGCTATAGTATGACTTTTTTTTTATCATATTATAGACGACATGCTATAGTATGACTTTTTTTTATCATATTTTAGACATGCTATAGTATGACTTTTTTTGTCATATTTTAGACGACATGCTATAGTATGACTTTTTTTTATCATATTTTAGACATGCTATAGTATGACTTTTTTGTCATATTGTAGACGACATGCTATAGTATGACTTTTTTGTCATATTTTAGACGACATGCTATAGTATGACTTTTTTGAGATATTTTAGACGACATGCTATAGTATGACTTTTTTATGATATTTTAGACAACATGCTATAGTATGAATTATTTATCATATTTTAGACGACATGCTATAGTATGAATTATTTTTCATATTTTAGACGACATGCTATAGTATGACTTTTTTTATCATATTTTAGACGACATGCTATAGTATGACTTTTTTGTCATATTGTAGACGACATGCTATAGTATGACTTTCTTATCATATTTTAGACGACATGCTATAGTATGACTTTCTTATCATATTTTAGACGACATGCTATAGTATGACTTTTGTTATCATATTATAGACGACATGCTATAGTATGAATTTTTTTTTATCATATTATAGACGACATGCTATAGTATGACTTTTTGATCATATTTTAGACGACATGCTGTAGTATGACTTTTTTTATCATATTTCAGACGACATGCTATAGTATGACTTTTCTATCATATTTTAGACAACATGCTATAGTATGACTTTTTTTTTATCATATTATAGACGACATGCTATAGTATGACTTTTTTATGATATTTTAGACGACATGCTATAGTATGACTTTTTTATGATATTTTGGACGACATGCTATAGTGTGACTTTTTTATCATATTTTAGACGACATGCTATAGTATGACTTTTTTTTTTATCATATTTTAGACGACATGCTATAGTGTGACTTTTTTATGATATTTTAGACGACATGCTATGGTATGACTTTTTTATCATATTTTAGACGACATGCTATAGTATGAATTATTTATCATATTTTAGACAACATGCTATAGTGTGACTTTTTTATCATATTTTAGACGACATGCTATAGTATGACTTTTTTTTATCATGTTAAAGACGACATGGTATAGTATGAATTTTTTTTTATCATATTATAGACGACATGCTATAGTATGACTTTTTTATCATATTTTAGACGACATGCTATGGTATGACTTTTTTTTATCATATTTTAGACGACATGCTATAGTATGACTTTTTTATGATATTTTAGACGACATGCTATGGTATAACTTTTTTATCATATTTTAGACGACATGCTATAGTATGACTTTTTTTATCATATTTTAGACGACATGCTATAGTATGACTTTTTTTTATCATATTTTAGACATGCTATAGTATGACTTTTTTGAGATATTTTAGACGACATGCTATAGTATGACTTTTTTATGATATTTTAGACGACATGCTATAGTATGAATTATTTATCATATTTTAGACAACATGCTATAGTATGAATTATTTATCATATTTTAGACAACATGCTATAGTATGACTTTTTTATCATATTTTAGACGACATGCTATAGTATGACTTTTTTGTCATATTGTAGACGACATGCTATAGTATGACTTTCTTATCATATTTTAGCCGACATGCTATAGTATGACTTTCTTATCATATTTTAGACGACATGCTATAGTATGACTTTTTTTATCATATTATAGACGACATGCTATAGTATGACTTTTTGATCATATTTTAGACGACATGCTATAGTATGACTTTTTTTATCATATTATAGACGACATGCTGTAGTATGACTTTTTTTTATCATATTATAGACGACATGCTATAGTATGACTTTTTTATCATATTTTAGACGACATGCTATAGTATGACTTTTTTGTCATATTTTAGACGACATGCTATAGTATGACTTTTTTGTCATATTTTAGACGACATGCTATAGTATGACTTTTTTGAGATATTTTAGACGACATGCTATAGTATGACTTTTTTATGATATTTTAGACAACATGCTATAGTATGAATTATTTATCATATTTTAGACGACATGCTATAGTATGAATTATTTTTCATATTTTAGACGACATGCTATAGTGTGACTTTTTTATCATATTTTAGACGACATGCTATAGTATGACTTTTTTGTCATATTGTAGACGACATGCTATAGTATGACTTTTGTTATCATATTATAGACGACATGCTATAGTATGACTTTTTTTTTATCATATTATAGACGACATGCTATAGTATGACTTTTTGATCATATTTTAGACGACATGCTATAGTATGACTTTTTTTATCATATTATAGACGACATGCTGTAGTATGACTTTTTTTATCATATTTCAGACGACATGCTATAGTATGACTTTTCTATCATATTTTAGACGACATGCTATAGTGTGACTTTTTTATCATATTTTAGACGACATGCTATAGTATGACTTTTTATGATATTTTGGACGACATGCTATAGTGTGACTTTTTTATCATATTTTAGACGACATGCTATAGTATGACTTTTTTTTTATCATATTTTAGACGACATGCTATAGTGTGACTTTTTATGATATTTTAGACGACATGCTATTGTATGACTTTTTTATCATATTTTAGACGACATGCTATAGTATGAATTATTAATCATATTTTAGACAACATGCTATAGTGTGACTTTTTTATCATATTTTAGACGACATGCTATAGTATGACTTTTTTTTATCATGTTAAAGACGACATGGTATAGTATGAATTTTTTTTTATCATATTATAGACGACATGCTATAGTATGACTTTTTTATCATATTTTAGACGACATGCTATGGTATGACTTTTTTTTATCATATTTTAGACGACATGCTATAGTATGACTTTTTTATGATATTTTAGACGACATGCTATGGTATAACTTTTTTATCATATTTTAGACGACATGCTATAGTATGACTTTTTTTTTATCATATTATAGACGACATGCTATAGTATGACTTTTTTTTATCATATTTTAGACATGCTATAGTATGACTTTTTTGAGATATTTTAGACGACAAGCTATAGTATGACTTTTTTATGATATTTTAGACGACATGCTATAGTATGAATTATTTATCATATTTTAGACAACATGCTATAGTATGAATTATTTATCATATTTTAGACAACATGCTATAGTATGACTTTTTTATCATATTTTAGACGACATGCTATAGTATGACTTTTTTGTCATATTGTAGACGACATGCTATAGTATGACTTTCTTATCATATTTTAGACGACATGCTATAGTATGACTTTCTTATCATATTTTAGACGACATGCTATAGTATGACTTTTTTTATCATATTATAGACGACATGCTATAGTATGACTTTTTGATCATATTTTAGACGACATGCTATAGTATGACTTTTTTTATCATATTATAGACGACATGCTGTAGTATGACTTTTTTTTATCATATATAGACGACATGCTATAGTATGACTTTTTTTATCATATTTTAGACGACATGCTATAGTATGACTTTTTTGTCATATTGTAGACGACATGCTATAGTATGACTTTCTTATCATATTTTAGACGACATGCTATAGTATGACTTTTTTTTATCATATTATAGACGACATGCTATAGTATGACTTTTTGATCATATTTTTAGACGACATGCTATAGTATGACTTTTTTTATCATATTATAGACGACATGCTGTAGTATGACTTTTTTTTATCATATTTCAGACGACATGCTATAGTATGACTTTTCTATCATATTTTAGACGACATGCTATAGTATGACTTTTTTTTATCATATTATAGACGACATGCTATAGTGTGACTTTTTTATCATATTTCAGACGACATGCTTTAGTATGACTTTTTTATGATATTTTAGACGACATGCTATAGTATGACTTTTTTGTGATATTTTGGACGACATGCTATAGTGTGACTTTTTTATCATATTTTAGACGACATGCTATAGTATGACTTTTTTTTTAATGATATTTTAGACGACATGCTATAGTGTGACTTTTTTTATGATATTTTAGACGACATGCTATGGTATAACTTTTTTATCATATTTTTAGACGACATGCTATAGTATGACTTTTTTTTTATCATATTATAGACGACATGCTATAGTATGACTTTTTTTTTATCATATTTTAGACATGCTATAGTATGACTTTTTTGAGATATTTTAGACGACATGCTAAAGTCATAGTATGACTTTTTATGATATTTTAGACGACATGCTATAGTATGAATTATTAATCATATTTTAGACAACATGCTATAGTATGACTTTTTTTTATCATATTTTAGACGACATGCTATAGTATGAATTATTTATCATATTTTAGACAACATGCTATAGTATGACTTTTTTTATCATATTTTAGACGACATGCTATAGTATGAATTATTTTTCATATTTTAGACGACATGCTATAGTATGACTTTTTTTATCATGTTGTAGACGACATGCTATAGTCTGACATTTTTCATCATATTATAGACGACATGCTATAGTATGACTTTTTTATCATATTTTAGACGACATGCTATAGTATGACTTTTTTGTCATATTGTAGACGACATGCTATAGTATGACTTTCTTATCATATTTTAGACGACATGCTATAGTATGACTTTCTTATCATATTTTTAGACGACATGCTGTAGTATGACTTTTTTTATCATATTTTAGACGACATGCTATAGTATGACTTTCTTATCATATTTTAGACGACATGCTATAGTATCGACTTTCTTATCATATTTTAGACGACATGCTATAGTATGACTTTTTTTATCATATTATAGACGACATGCTATAGTATGACTTTTTGATCATATTTTAGACGACATGCTATAGTATGACTTTTTTTTATCATATTATAGACGACATGCTGTAGTATGACTTTTTTTTATCATATTTCAGACGACATGCTATAGTATGACTTTTTTTTATCATATTATAGACTACATGCTATAGTATGACTTTCTTATCATATTGTAGACGACATGCTATAGTATGACTTTTTTGTCATATTGTAGACGACATGCTATAGTATGACTTTCTTATCATATTGTAGACGACATGCTATAGTATGACTTTTTTTTTTATCATATTAAAGACGACCTGCTATGATATGAATTTTTTTTATCATGTTATAGATGACATGCTATAGTATGACTTTTTTATCATATTATAGACGACATGCTGTAGTATGACTTTTTTATCATATTTTAGACGACATGCTATAGTATGACGTTTTTATCATATTTCAGACGACATGCTATAGTATGACTTTTTTATCATATTTTAGACGACATGCTATAGTATGACTTTTTTATCATATTTCAGACGACATGCTATAGTATGACTTTTTTTAATCATATTTCAGACGACATGCTATAGTATGACTTTTCTATCATATTTCAGACGACATGCTATAGTATGACTTTTTTATCATATTTCAGACGACATGCTATAGTATGACTTTTTTTATCATATTTTAGACGACATGCTATAGTGTGACTTTTTTATCATATTTCAGACGACATGCTATAGTATGACTTTTTTATCATATTTCAGACGACATGCTATAGTATGACTTTTTTTTTTATCATATTAAAGACGACCTGCTATGATATGAATTTTTTTTATCATGTTATAGATGACATGCTATAGTATGACTTTTTTATCATATTATAGACGACATGCTGTAGTATGACTTTTTTATCATATTTTAGACGACATGCTATAGTCTGACTTTTTTATCATATTTCAGACGACATGCTATAGTATGACTTTTTTATCATATTTCAGACGACATGCTATAGTATGACTTTTTTTATCATATTTTAGACGACATGCTATAGTGTGACTTTTTTAATATATTTTAGACGACATGCTGTAGTATGACTTTTTTAAAATATTTCAGACGACATGCTATAGTATGACTTTTTTATCATATTTTAGACGACATGCTATAGTATGACTTTTTTTATCATGTTAAAAACGACAAGCTATAGTGTGACTTTTTTTTATCATATTTTAGACGACATGCTATAATGACTTTTTTTATCATATTATAGACGACATGCTATAGTATGACTTTTTTATCATATTTTAGACGACATGCTATAGTATGACTTTTTTATCATATTATAGACGACATGCTATAGTATGACTTTTTTATCATATTTCAGAAGACATGCTATAGTATGACTTTTTTAAGATATTTCAGACGACATGCTATAGTATGACTTTTTTAAGATATTACAGACGACATGCCATAGTATGACTTTTTTATCATATTTTAGACGACATGCTATAGTATGACTTTTTTTATCATGTTAAAGACGACATGCTATAGTGTGACTTTTTTTTAATCATATTTTAGACGACATGATGTAGTATGACTTTTTTAAGATATTTCAGACGACATGCTATAGTATGACTTTTTTGTCATATTTTAGACGACATGCTATAGTATGACTTTTTTATCATATTTTAGACGACATGCTATAGTATGACTTTTTTTTATCATATTATAGACGACATGCTATAGTATGACTTTTTTGTCATATTTTAGACGACATGCTATAGTATGACTTTCTTAACATATTTTAGACGACATGCTATAGTATGACTTTTTTTATCATATTATAGACGACATGCTATAGTATAACTTTTTTTTTATCATATTTTAGACTACATGCTATTGTGTGACTTTTTTATGATATTTTTGACGACATGCTATAGTATGACTTTTTTTTCATATTTTAGACGACATGCTATAGTATGACTTTTTTATCATATTATAGACGACATGCTATAGTATGACTTTTTTTATCATGTTAAAAACGACAAGCTATAGTGTGACTTTTTTTTATCATATTTTAGACGACATGCTATAATGACTTTTTTTATCATATTATAGACGACATGCTATAGTATGACTTTTTTATCATATTTTAGACGACATGCTATAGTATGACTTTTTTATCATATTATAGACGACATGCTATAGTATGACTTTTTTATCATATTTCAGAAGACATGCTATAGTATGACTTTTTTAAGATATTTCAGACGACATGCTATAGTATGACTTTTTTAAGATATTACAGACGACATGCCATAGTATGACTTTTTTATCATATTTTAGACGACATGCTATAGTATGACTTTTTTTATCATGTTAAAGACGACATGCTATAGTGTGACTTTTTTTTAATCATATTTTAGACGACATGCTGTAGTATGACTTTTTTAAGATATTTCAGACGACATGCTATAGTATGACTTTTTTGTCATATTTTAGACGACATGCTATAGTATGACTTTTTTATCATATTTTAGACGACATGCTATAGTATGACTTTTTTTATCATATTATAGACGACATGCTATAGTATGACTTTTTTGTCATATTTTAGACGACATGCTATAGTATGACTTTCTTAACATATTTTAGACGACATGCTATAGTATGACTTTTTTTATCATATTATAGACGACATGCTATAGTATAACTTTTTTTTTATCATATTTTAGACTACATGCTATTGTGTGACTTTTTTATGATATTTTTGACGACATGCTATAGTATGACTTTTTTTTCATATTTTAGACGACATGCTATAGTATGACTTTTTTATCATATTATAGACGACATGCTATAGTATGACTTTTTTTTTATCATATTTTAGACGACATGCTATAGTATGACTTTTTTATAATGTTATAGTCGACATGCTATAGTATGACTTTTTTATCATATTTTAGACGACATGCCATAGTATGACTTTTTTATCATGTTATAGACGACATGCTATAGTATGACTTTTTTGTCATATTTTAGACGACATGCTATAGTATGACTTTCTTATCATATTTTAGACGACATGCTATAGTATGACTTTTTTTTATCATATAGACGACATGCTATAGTGTGACTTTTTTGTCATATTTTAGACGACATGCTATAGTATGACTTTCTTATCATATTTTAGACGACATGCTATAGTATGACTTTTTTTATCATATTTTAGACGACATGCTATAGTGTGACTTTTTTGTCATATTTTAGACGACATGCTATAGTATGACTTTCTTATCATATTTTAGACGACATGCTATAGTATGACTTTTTTTATCATATTATAGACGACATGCTATAGTATGACTTTTTTTTTATCATATTTTAGACGACATGCTATAGTATGACTTTTTTTTTATCATATAGACGACATGCTATAGTATGACTTTTTTATCATATTTTAGACGACATGCTATAGTATGACTTTTTTTTATCATATTATAGACGACATGCTATAGTGTGACTTTTTTTATCATATTATAGACGACATGCTATAGTATGACTTTTTTTTATCATATAGACGACATGCTATAGTATGACTTTTTTATCATATTTTAGACGACATGCTATAGTATGACATTTCTATCATGTTATAGACGACATGCTATAGTATGACTTTTTTTTATCATATTAAAGACGACATGCTATAGTATGACTTTTTTTATCATATTTTAGACGACATGCTATAGTATGACATTTTTATCATATTAAAGACAACCTGCTATAGTATGACTTTTTTATCATGTTGTAGATGACATGCTATAGTATGACTTTCTTATCATATTTTGGACGACATGCTGTAGTATGACTTTTTTAAGATATTTTAGACGACATGCTACAGTATGACTTTTTTATGATATTTTAGACGACATGCTATAATATGAATTATTTATCATATTTTAGACAACATGCTATAGCATGACTTTTTTATCATATTTTAGACGACATGCTATAGTGTGACTTTTTTAATATATTTTAGACGACATGCTGTAGTATGACTTTTTTAAGATATTTCAGACGACATGCTATAGTATGACTTTTTTTATCATGTTAAAAACGACATGCTATAGTGTGACTTTTTTTTATCATATTTTAGACGACATGCTATAGTATGACTTTTTTATCATATTTTAGACGACATGCTATAGTATGACTTTTTTATCATATTATAGACGACATGCTATAGTATGACTTTTTTATCATATTTTAGACGACATGCTATAGTATGACTTTTTTTATCATGTTAAAGACGACATGCTATAGTATGACTTTTTTTTAATCATATTTTAGACGACATGCTGTAGTATGATTTTTTAAGATATTTCAGACGACATGCTATAGTATGACTTTTTTATCATATTATAGACGACATGCTATAGTATGACTTTTTTTATCATGTTAAAGACGACATGCTATAGTGTGACTTTTTTTTATCATATTTTAGACGACATGCTATAGTATGACTTTTTTATCATATTATAGACGACATGCTATAGTATGACTTTTCTATCATATTATAGACGACATGCTATGGTATGACTTTTTTTTATCATATTATAGACGACATGCTATAGTATGACTTATTTTTTATCATATAGACGACATGCTATAGTATGAATTTTTTTTATCATATTATAGACGACATGCTATAGTATGACTTTTTTTTATCATATTATAGACGACATGCTATAGTGTGACTTTTTTTATCATATTATAGGCGACATGCTATAGTATGACTTTTTTTTATCATATAGACGACATGCTATAGTATGACTTTTTTATCATATTTTAGACGACATGCTATAGTATGACTTTTTTTTATCATATTATAGACGACATGCTATAGTATGACTTTTTTATCATATTTTAGACGACATGCTATAGTATGACATTTCTATCATGTTATAGACGACATGCTATAGTATGACTTTTTTTATCATATTAAAGACGACATGCTATAGTATGACTTTTTTATCATATTTTAGACGACATGCTATAGTATGACATTTTTATCATATTAAAGACAACCTGCTATAGTATGTCTTTTTTTATCATGTTGTAGATGACATGCTATAGTATGACTTTCTTATCATGTTATAGACGACATGCTATAGTATGACTTTTTTATCATATTTTGGACGACATGCTGTAGTATAATTTTTTAAAGATATTTTAGACGACATGCTACAGTATGACTTTTTTATGATATTTTAGACGACATGCTATAATATGAATTATTTATCATATTTTAGACAACATGCTATAGTATGACTTTTTTATCATATTTTAGACGACATGCTATAGTGTGACTTTTTTAATATATTTTAGACGACATGCTGTAGTATGACTTTTTTAAGATATTTCAGACGACATGCTATAGTATGACTTTTTTATCATATTTTAGACGACATGCTATAGTATGACTTTTTTTGTCATGTTAAAAACGACATGCTATAGTGTGACTTTTTTTTATCATATTTTAGACGACATGCTATAGTATGACTTTTTTATCATATTATAGACGACATGCTATAGTATGACTTTTTTATCATATTTTAGACGACATGCTATAGTATGACTTTTTTATCATATTATAGACGACATGCTATAGTATGACTTTTTTAAGATATTTCAGACGACATGCTATAGTATGACTTTTTTAAGATATTTCAGACGACATGCTATAGTATGACTTTTTTATCATATTTTAGACGACATGCTATAGTATGACTTTTTTTATCATGTTAAAGACGACATGCTATAGTGTGACTTTTTTTTTTATCATATTTTAGACGACATGCTGTAGTATGACTTTTTTAAGATATTTCAGACGACATGCTATAGTATGACTTTTTTATCATATTATAGACGACATGCTATAGTATGACTTTTTTTATCATGTTAAAGACGACATGCTATAGTGTGACTTTTTTTTATCATATTTTAGACGACATGCTATAGTATGACTTTTTTATCATATTATAGACGACATGCTATAGTGTGACTTTTTTTTTATCATATTTTAGACGACATGCTGTAGTATGACTTTTTTAAGATATTTCAGACGACATGCTATAGTATGACTTTTTTATCATATTTTAGACGACATGCTGTAGTATGACTTTTTTAAGATATTTCAGACGACATGCTATAGTATGACTTTTTTATCATATTATAAACGACATGCTATAGTATGACTTTTTTATCATATTTTAGACGACATGCTATAGTATGACTTTTTTATCATATATTGGACGACATGCTATAGTATGACTTTTTTATCATATTTTAGACGACATGCTATAGTATGAATTTTTTATCATATTTTAGACGACATGCTGTAGTCTGACTTTTTTAAGATATTTCAGACGACATGGTATAGTATGACTTTTTTTATCATGTTAAAGACGACATGCTATAGTATGACTTTTTTATCATATTTTAGACGACATGCTATAGTATGACTTTTTTTATCATGTTAAAGACGACATGCTATAGTATGACTTTTTTATCATATTTTAGACGACATGCTATAGTATGACTTTTTTATCATATTATAGACGACATGCTATAGTGTGACTTTTTTTTTATCATATTTTAGACGACATGCTGTAGTATGACTTTTTTAAGATATTTCAGACGACATGCTATAGTATGACTTTTTTATCATATTTTAGACGACATGCTGTAGTATGACTTTTTTAAGATATTTCAGACGACATGCTATAGTATGACTTTTTTATCATATTATAAACGACATGCTATAGTATGACTTTTTTATCATATTTTAGACGACATGCTATAGTATGACTTTTTTATCATATATTGGACGACATGCTATAGTATGACTTTTTTATCATATTTTAGACGACATGCTATAGTATGAATTTTTTATCATATTTTAGACGACATGCTGTAGTCTGACTTTTTTATCATATTTTAGACGACATGCTATAGTGTGACTTTTTTATCATGTTTTAGACGACATGCTATAGTATGACTTTTTTATCATATTTTAGACGACATGCTATAGTATGACTTTTTTTATCATGTTAAAGACGACATGCTATAGTGTGACTTTTTTTTATCATATTTTAGACGACATGCTATAGTGTGACTTTTTTGTCATATTTTAGACGACATGCTATAGTATGACTTCCTTTCAAGTTATGGAGGCTAACACAGTGGTGCAGCTGTCAGAGGTGTTGCCTCTCAGTTGAAAGGTACTGAGTTCAATTCCTGCCTGTGACTTTCCACATGAATTCCTTATTCCTGCGAAACTAATGACCAGAAATTAAAGTTTGTCGTCCATAACATGGATGACCAACTTATGCATGTTGTCCGTCGAACCCAGAAGCTCCTGATTGTGAGAAGACAACGCTGGCTTGGAACTTCAACATTTTTGAAGACTTTCTTGCATGCTTGTCTGACTTATATGACTTATATAACTTTTAAACATGTTAAGGAAGAGAGTTCTACGGTGCAGTGGTTGGTGCTGTTGCCTCCCATTCAGAAGGTTCTGGGTTCGAGACTCTCCCGGGAAAGGATGACATTAACATCCTAGATGAAAAGCCATGGCAAGGGCAAGAATTGAACCTGCAACCTTCTGACTGGAAGGCAACAACATTAACCACTGCACCACCGTGCTTTCTTCAAGAAAATGTTTAAAAGTCATATAAGTAATATAAGTCAGACGAACATGCAGTAGAGGCAGCACAACTTTGCAGTTGCTAGCGTTGTCATCTCACAGTCAGGAAGTACTCGGTTCGATCAGGGGCTTGGAACTCTGTCTGTGGAGGATTGCATGTTCTTGCTTGGAGTGTGACTTTGTCACAATTACGACTACATGATGTTTGTTTTACATCATGGACTATATGCATGATAACATGCATAAGTTAGTCATCCAAATTTTGGATGACATATTTAAATTTACTTATTACCTATGCAGGAACATGCAAATTCCACATAGAAAGTCCCAGGCGGGGATCGAACCACGGACCTTTAGACTGTAAGACGACAACGCTGACAACTGCACTGTTGTGTTGCCTGAAATAATTTAAACGGAAGTCATATTTATAGTATGTCGTCTAAAATATGACAAAAAGTCACACTCGAGCATGTCGTCCGAAATATGACCAAAAAGTCAAGATTTCATTTTTTCGGACGACATGCTATAGTATGACTTTTTGATCATATTTTGGACGACATGCTATAGTATGACTTTTTTTTTTATCATATTATAGACGACATGCTACAGTATGACTTTTTTTTTATCATATTATAGACGACATGCTATAGTATGACATTTTTTTTGATCATATTTTGGACGACATACTATAGTATGACTTTTTTGTCATATTTTAGACGACATGCTATAGTATGACTTTTTTGTCATATTTTGGACGACATGCTATAGTATGACTTTTTTATGATATTTTAGACGACATGCTATAGTATGAATTATTTATCATATTTTAGACAACATATTATAGTATGACTATTTTTTATCATATTTTAGACGACATGCTATAGTATGACTTTTTTGTCATATTTTAGACGACATGCTATAGTATGACTTTTTGATCATATTTTGGACGACATGCTATAGTATGACTTTTTGATCATATTATAGACGACATGCTATAGTATGACTTTTTGATCATATTTTGGACGACATGCTATAGTATGACTTTTTTAAGATATTTCAGACGACATGCTATAGTATGACTTTTTTATGATATTTTAGACGACATGATATAGTATGAATTATTTATCATATTATAGACGACATGCTATAGTACGACTTTTTTATCATATTTTAGACGACATGCTATAGTCTGATTTTTTTTATCATATTATAGACGACATGCTATAGTACGACTTTTTTTTATCATATTATAGACGACATGCTATAGTATGACTTTTTTTTATCATATTATAGACGACATGCTATAGTATGACTTTTTTTTATCATATTATAGACGACATGCTATAGTATGACTTTTTTTATCATATTTTAGACGACATGCTATAGTCTGATTTTTTTTTATCATATTATAGACGACATGCTATGGTACGACTTTTTTTTTATCATATTATAGACGACATGCTATAGTACGACTTTTTTTTTATCATATTATAGACGACATGCTATAGTACGACTTTTTTATCATATTATAGACGACATGCTATAGTATGACTTTTTTTTTATCATATTATAGACGACATGCTATAGTATGACTTTTTTTTTATCATATTATAGACGACATGCTATAGTACGACTTTTTTATCATATTTTAGACGACATGCTATAGTATGACTATTTTATAATATTTTAGACGACATGCTATAGTATGACATTTTTATCATATTAAAGACAACCTGCTATAGTATGACTTTCTTATCATATTATCGACGACATGCTATAGTATGACTTTTTTTATCATATTTTAGACGACATGTTATAGTATGACTTTCTAATCATATTTTAGACGACATGCTATAGTATGACTTTTTTTTATCATATTTCAGACGACATGCTATAGTATGACTTTTTTAAGATATTTTAGACGACATGCTATAGTATGACTTTTTTAAGATATTTTAGACGACATGCTATAGTATGACTTTTTTATGATATTTTAGACGACATGCTATAGTATGACTTTTTTATGATATTTTAGACGACATGCTATAGTATGACTTTTTTATCATATTTCAGACGACATGCTATAGTATGACTTTTTTAAGATATTTTAGACGACATGCTATAGTATGACTTTTTTATGATATTTTAGACGACATGCTATAGTATGACTTTTTTATGATATTTTAGACGACATGCTATAGTATGACTTTTTTATGATATTTTAGACGACATGCTATAGTATGACTTTTTTATGATATTTTAGACGACATGCTATAGTATGACTTTTTTATCATATTTCAGACGACATGCTATAGTATGACTTTTCTATCATATTATAGACGACATGCTATAGTATGACTTTTTTATGATATTTTAGACGACATGCTATAGTATGACTTTTTTATGATATTTTAGACGACATGCTATAGTATGACTTTTTTATCATATTTCAGACGACATGCTATAGTATGACTTTTCTATCATATTATAGACGACATGCTATAGTATGACTTTTTTTTATCATATTATAGACGACACGCTATAGTAAGACTTTTTTATCATATTTTAGACGACACGCTATAGTATGACTGTTTTTAATCATATTTCAGACGACACGCTATAGTATGACTTTTTTTATCATATTATAGACGACACGCTATAGTATGACTTTTTTATCATATTATAGACGACACGCTATAGTATGACTTTTTTATCATGTTATAGATGACATGCTATAGTATGACTTTCTTATCATATTATAGACGACATGCTATAGTATGACTTTTTTATCATGTTATAGACGACATGCTATAGTATGACTTTTTTATCATATTTCGGACGACATGCTTTTGTATGACTTTTTTATCATATTTCAGACGACATGCTATAGTATGACTTTTTTTTTATCATGTTAAAGACGACATGCTATAGTATGATTTATTTTTCATATTTTAGACGACATGCTATAGTATGACTTTTTTATCATATTTTAGACGACATGCTATAGTATGACTATTTTATAATATTTTAGACGACATGCTATAGTATGACATTTTTATCATATTAAAGACAACCTGCTATAGTATGACTTTCTTATCATATTATCGACGACATGCTATAGTATGACTTTTTTTTATCATATTTTAGACGACATGTTATAGTATGACTTTCTAATCATATTTTAGACGACATGCTATAGTATGACTTTTTTTTATCATATTTCAGACGACATGCTATAGTATGACTTTTTTAAGATATTTTAGACGACATGCTATAGTATGACTTTTTTAAGATATTTTAGACGACATGCTATAGTATGACTTTTTTATGATATTTTAGACGACATGCTATAGTATGACTTTTTTATGATATTTTAGACGACATGCTATAGTATGACTTTTTTATGATATTTTAGACGACATGCTATAGTATGACTTTTTTATCATATTTCAGACGACATGCTATAGTATGACTTTTTTAAGATATTTTAGACGACATGCTATAGTATGACTTTTTTATGATATTTTAGACGACATGCTATAGTATGACTTTTTTATGATATTTTAGACGACATGCTATAGTATGACTTTTTTATGATATTTTAGACGACATGCTATAGTATGACTTTTTTATGATATTTTAGACGACATGCTATAGTATGACTTTTTTATCATATTTCAGACGACATGCTATAGTATGACTTTTCTATCATATTATAGACGACATGCTATAGTATGACTTTTTTATGATATTTTAGACGACATGCTATAGTATGACTTTTTTAAGATATTTTAGACGACATGCTATAGTATGACTTTTTTATGATATTTTAGAGGACATGCTATAGTATGACTTTTTTATGATATTTTAGACGACATGCTATAGTATGACTTTTTTATCATATTTCAGACGACATGCTATAGTATGACTTTTCTATCATATTATAGACGACATGCTATAGTATGACTTTTTTTATCATATTATAGACGACATGCTATAGTAAGACTTTTTTATCATATTTTAGACGACACGCTATAGTATGACTGTTTTTAATCATATTTCAGACGACACGCTATAGTATGACTTTTTTTATCATATTATAGACGACATGCTATAGTATGACTTTTTTATCATATTATAGACGACACGCTATAGTATGACTTTTTTATCATGTTATAGATGACATGCTATAGTATGACTTTCTTATCATATTATAGACGACATGCTATAGTATGACTTTTTTATCATGTTATAGACGACATGCTATAGTATGACTTTTTTATCATATTTCGGACGACATGCTTTTGTATGACTTTTTTATCATATTTCAGACGACATGCTATAGTATGACTTTTTTTTTATCATATTATAGACGACATGCTATAGTATGACTTTTTTATCATGTTATAGACGACATGCTATAGTATGACTTTTTTATCATATTTTGGACGACATGCTATAGTATGACTTTTTTAAGATATTTCAGACGACATGCTATAGTATGACTTTTTTATGATATTTTAGACGACATGATATAGTATGAATTATTTATCATATTATAGACGACATGCTATAGTACGACTTTTTTATCATATTTTAGACGACATGCTATAGTCTGATTTTTTTTATCATATTATAGACGACATGCTATAGTACGACTTTTTTTTATCATATTATAGACGACATGCTATAGTATGACTTTTTTTTATCATATTATAGACGACATGCTATAGTATGACTTTTTTTTATCATATTATAGACGACATGCTATAGTATGACTTTTTTTATCATATTTTAGACGACATGCTATAGTCTGATTTTTTTTTATCATATTATAGACGACATGCTATGGTACGACTTTTTTTTTATCATATTATAGACGACATGCTATAGTACGACTTTTTTTTTATCATATTATAGACGACATGCTATAGTACGACTTTTTTATCATATTATAGACGACATGCTATAGTATGACTTTTTTTTTATCATATTATAGACGACATGCTATAGTATGACTTTTTTTTTATCATATTATAGACGACATGCTATAGTACGACTTTTTTATCATATTTTAGACGACATGCTATAGTATGACTATTTTATAATATTTTAGACGACATGCTATAGTATGACATTTTTATCATATTAAAGACAACCTGCTATAGTATGACTTTCTTATCATATTATCGACGACATGCTATAGTATGACTTTTTTTATCATATTTTAGACGACATGTTATAGTATGACTTTCTAATCATATTTTAGACGACATGCTATAGTATGACTTTTTTTTATCATATTTCAGACGACATGCTATAGTATGACTTTTTTAAGATATTTTAGACGACATGCTATAGTATGACTTTTTTAAGATATTTTAGACGACATGCTATAGTATGACTTTTTTATGATATTTTAGACGACATGCTATAGTATGACTTTTTTATGATATTTTAGACGACATGCTATAGTATGACTTTTTTATCATATTTCAGACGACATGCTATAGTATGACTTTTTTAAGATATTTTAGACGACATGCTATAGTATGACTTTTTTATGATATTTTAGACGACATGCTATAGTATGACTTTTTTATGATATTTTAGACGACATGCTATAGTATGACTTTTCTATCATATTATAGACGACATGCTATAGTATGACTTTTTTATGATATTTTAGACGACATGCTATAGTATGACTTTTTTAAGATATTTTAGACGACATGCTATAGTATGACTTTTTTATGATATTTTAGACGACATGCTATAGTATGACTTTTTTATGATATTTTAGACGACATGCTATAGTATGACTTTTTTATCATATTTCAGACGACATGCTATAGTATGACTTTTCTATCATATTATAGACGACATGCTATAGTATGACTTTTTTTTATCATATTATAGACGACACGCTATAGTAAGACTTTTTTATCATATTTTAGACGACACGCTATAGTATGACTGTTTTTAATCATATTTCAGACGACACGCTATAGTATGACTTTTTTTATCATATTATAGACGACACGCTATAGTATGACTTTTTTATCATATTATAGACGACACGCTATAGTATGACTTTTTTATCATGTTATAGATGACATGCTATAGTATGACTTTCTTATCATATTATAGACGACATGCTATAGTATGACTTTTTTATCATGTTATAGACGACATGCTATAGTATGACTTTTTTATCATATTTCGGACGACATGCTTTTGTATGACTTTTTTATCATATTTCAGACGACATGCTATAGTATGACTTTTTTTTTATCATGTTAAAGACGACATGCTATAGTATGATTTATTTTTCATATTTTAGACGACATGCTATAGTATGACTTTTTTATCATATTTTAGACGACATGCTATAGTATGACTATTTTATAATATTTTAGACGACATGCTATAGTATGACATTTTTATCATATTAAAGACAACCTGCTATAGTATGACTTTCTTATCATATTATCGACGACATGCTATAGTATGACTTTTTTTTATCATATTTTAGACGACATGTTATAGTATGACTTTCTAATCATATTTTAGACGACATGCTATAGTATGACTTTTTTTTATCATATTTCAGACGACATGCTATAGTATGACTTTTTTAAGATATTTTAGACGACATGCTATAGTATGACTTTTTTAAGATATTTTAGACGACATGCTATAGTATGACTTTTTTATGATATTTTAGACGACATGCTATAGTATGACTTTTTTATGATATTTTAGACGACATGCTATAGTATGACTTTTTTATGATATTTTAGACGACATGCTATAGTATGACTTTTTTATCATATTTCAGACGACATGCTATAGTATGACTTTTTTAAGATATTTTAGACGACATGCTATAGTATGACTTTTTTATGATATTTTAGACGACATGCTATAGTATGACTTTTTTATGATATTTTAGACGACATGCTATAGTATGACTTTTTTATGATATTTTAGACGACATGCTATAGTATGACTTTTTTATGATATTTTAGACGACATGCTATAGTATGACTTTTTTATCATATTTCAGACGACATGCTATAGTATGACTTTTCTATCATATTATAGACGACATGCTATAGTATGACTTTTTTATGATATTTTAGACGACATGCTATAGTATGACTTTTTTAAGATATTTTAGACGACATGCTATAGTATGACTTTTTTATGATATTTTAGAGGACATGCTATAGTATGACTTTTTTATGATATTTTAGACGACATGCTATAGTATGACTTTTTTATCATATTTCAGACGACATGCTATAGAATGACTTTTCTATCATATTATAGACGACATGCTATAGTATGACTTTTTTTATCATATTATAGACGACATGCTATAGTAAGACTTTTTTATCATATTTTAGACGACACGCTATAGTATGACTGTTTTTAATCATATTTCAGACGACACGCTATAGTATGACTTTTTTTTATCATATTATAGACGACATGCTATAGTATGACTTTTTTATCATATTATAGACGACACGCTATAGTATGACTTTTTTATCATGTTATAGATGACATGCTATAGTATGACTTTCTTATCATATTATAGACGACATGCTATAGTATGACTTTTTTATCATGTTATAGACGACATGCTATAGTATGACTTTTTTATCATATTTCGGACGACATGCTTTTGTATGACTTTTTTATCATATTTCAGACGACATGCTATAGTATGACTTTTTTTTTATCATGTTAAAGACGACATGCTATAGTATGATTTATTTTTCATATTTTAGACGACATGCTATAGTATGACTTTTTTATCATATTTCGGACGACATGCTATAGTATGACTTTTTTATCATATTTTGGACGACATGCTATAGTGTGACTTTTTTATCATATTATAGACGACATGCTATAGTATGACTTTTTTATCATATTTTAGACGACATGCTATATTATGACTTTTTTATCATATTTCAGACGACATGCTATAGTATGACTTTTTTATCATATTTTAGACGACATGCTATAGTATGACTTTTTTATCATATTGTAGACGACATGCTATAGTATGACTTTTTTATCATATTATAGACGACATGCTATAGTATGATTTTTTTATCATATTTTGGACGAAATGCTATAGTATGACTTTTTTATCATATTATAGACGAAATGCTATAGTATGACTTTTTTATCATATTTTAGACGACATGCTATAGTCTGACTTTTTTATCATATTTTAGACGACATGCTATAGTATGACTTTTTTATCATATTTTAGACGACATGCTATAGTATGACTTTTTTCAGATATTTCAGGCGACATGCTATAGTATGACTTTTTGATCATATTTCAGACGACATGCTATAGTATGACTTTTTTATCATATTTCAGACGACATGCTATAGTGTGACTTATTTATCATTTTTTAGACGACATGCTATAGTGTGACTTTTTTATCATATTTTAGATGACATGCTATAGCATGACTTTTTTTATCATGTTAAAGACGACATACTATAGTATGACTTTTTTTATCATGTTAAAGACGACATGCTATAGTATGAATTTTTTATCATATTTTAGACGACATGCTATAGTGTGACTTTTTTATCATATTTTAGACGACATGCTATAGCATGACTTTTTTTATCATGTTAAAGACGACATGCTATAGTATGAATTTTTTATCATATTTTAGACGACATGCTATAGTGTGACTTATTTATCATATTTTAGACGACATGCTATAGTATGAATTTTTTTTATCATATTTTAGACGACATGCTATAGTATGACTTTTTTATCATATTTTAGACGACATGCTATAGTATGACTTTTTTATCATGTTATAGACGACATGCTATAGTATGACTATTTTATAATATTTTAGACGACATGCTATAGTATGACTTTTTTTTATCATATTAAAGATGACCTGCTATTATATGACTTTTTTATCATATTAAAGACGACCTGCTATAGTATGACTTTTTTATGATATTTTGGACGACATGCTATAGTATGACTTTTTTATGATATTTTGGACGACCTGCTATAGTATGACTTTTTTAAGATATTTTGGACGACATGCTATAGTATGACTTTGTTATGATATTTTAGACGACATGCTATAGTATGACTTTTTTAAGATATTTTAGACGACATGCTATAGTGTGACTTTTTTAAGATATTTTGGACGACATGCTATAGTATAACTTTTTTATCATATTTCAGACGACATGCTATAGTATGACTTTTTTAAGATATTTTAGACGACATGCTATAGTATGACTTTTTTATCATATTTCAGACGACATGCTATAGTATGACTTTTTTAAGATATTTTAGACGACATGCTATAGTATGACTTTTTTAAGATATTTTAGACGACATGCTATAGTATGACTTTTTTATGATATTTTAGACGACATGCTATAGTATGACTTTTTTAAGATATTTTGGACGACATGCTATAGTATGACTTTTTTATCATATTTCAGACGACATGCTATAGTATGACTTTTTTAAGATATTTTAGACGACATGCTATAGTATGACTTTTTTATCATATTTTAGACGACATGCTATAGTATGACTTTTTTATCATATTTCAGACGACATGCTATAGTATGACTTTTCTATCATATTATAGACGACATGCTATAGTATGACTTTTTTTTATCATATTATAGACGACATGCTATAGTAAGACTTTTTTATCATATTTTAGACGACATGCTATAGTATGAATTTTTTAATCATATTTCAGACGACATGCTATAGTATGACTTTTTTATCATATTATAGACGACATGCTATAGTATGACTTTTTTATCATATTATAGACGACACCCTATAGTATGACTTTTTTATCATGTTATAGATGACATGCTATAGTATGACTTTCTTATCATATTATAGACGACATGCTATAGTATGACTTTTTTATCATGTTATAGACGACATGCTATAGTATGACTTTTTTATCATATTTCGGACGACATGCTATAGTGTGACTTTTTTATCATATTATAGACGACATGCTATAGTATGACTTTTTTATCATATTTCGGACGACATGCTTTTGTATGACTTTTTTATCATATTATAGACGACATGCTATAGTATGACTTTCTTATCATATTATAGACGACATGCTATAGTATGACTTTTTTATCATATTTTAGACGACATGCTATAGTATGACTTTTTTATCATATTTTAGACGACATGCTATAGTATGACTTTTTTATCATATTTCAGACGACATGCTATAGTATGACTTTTTTATCATATTTCAGACGACATGCTATAGTATGACTTTTTGATCATATTATAGACGACATGCTACAGTATAACTTTTTTATCATATTATAGACGACATGCTACAGTATGACTTTTTTATCATATTATAGACGATATCCTATAGTATGACTTTTTTTGTCATGTTATAGACGGCATGCTATAGTATGACTTTTTTTGTCATGTTATAGACGGCATGCTATAGTATGACTTTTTTATCATGTTAAAGACGACATTCTATAGTATGATTTATTTTTCATATTTTAGACGACATGCTATAGTGTGACTTTTTCATCATGTTTCAGACGACATGCTATAGTATGACTTTTTTATCATACTTCGGACGACATGCTATAGTGTGACTTTTTTATCATATTATAGACGACATGCTATAGTATGATTTTTTTATCATATTTTGGACGACATGCTATAGTATGACTTTTTTATCATATTTCAGACGACATGCTATAGTATGACTTTTTTATCATATTTCGGACGACATGCTATAGTATGACTTTTTTATCATATTTTGGACGACATGCTATAGTATGACTTTTTTATCATATTTTAGACGACATGCTATAGTGTGACTTTTTTATCATATTATAGACGACATGCTATAGTATGAATTTTTTTATCATATTTTAGACGACATGCTATAGTATGACTTTTTTATCATGTTATAGACGACATGCTATAGTATGACTATTTTATAATATTTTAGACGACATGCTATAGTATTACTTTTTTATCATATTAAAGATGACCTGCTATTATATGACTTTTTTATCATATTAAAGACGACCTGCTATAGTATGACTTTTTTATGATATTTTGGACGACATGCTATAGTATGACTTTTTTAAGATATTTTAGACGACATGCTATAGTGTGACTTTTTTAAGATATTTTGGACGACATGCTATAGTATGACTTTGTTATGATATTTTAGACGACATGCTATAGTATGACTTTTTTATGATATTTTAGACGACATGCTATAGTATGACTTTTTTAAGATATTTCGGACGACATGCTATAGTATGACTTTTTTATCATATTTCAGACGACATGCTATAGTATGACTTTTTTAAGATATTTTAGACGACATGCTATAGTATGACTTTTTTATCATATTTTAGACGACATGCTATAGTATGACTTTTTTTATCATATTTCAGACGACATGCTATAGTATGACTTTTTTTATCATATTTCAGACGACATGCTATAGTATGACTTTTTTATCATATTTCAGACGACATGCTATAGTATGACTTTTTTAAGATATTTTAGACGACATGCTATAGTATGACTTTTTTAAGATATTTTAGACGACATGCTATAGTATGACTTTTTTATGATATTTTAGACGACATGCTATAGTATGACTTTTTTAAGATATTTTGGACGACATGCTATAGTATGACTTTTTTATCATATTTCAGACGACATGCTATAGTATGACTTTTTTAAGATATTTTAGACGACATGCTATAGTATGACTTTTTTATCATATTTTAGACGACATGCTATAGTATGAATTTTTTTAATCATATTTCAGACGACATGCTATAGTATGACTTTTTTATCATATTATAGACGACATGCTATAGTATGACTTTTTTATCATATTATAGACGACACCCTATAGTATGACTTTTTTATCATGTTATAGATGACATGCTATAGTATGACTTTCTTATCATATTATAGACGACATGCTATAGTATGACTTTTTTATCATGTTATAGACGACATGCTATAGTATGACTTTTTTATCATATTTCGGACGACATGCTATAGTGTGACTTTTTTATCATATTATAGACGACATGCTATAGTATGACTTTTTTATCATATTTTAGACGACATGCTATAGTATGACTTTTTTATCATGTTATAGATGACATGCTATAGTATGACTTTCTTATCATATTATAGACGACACCCTATAGTATGACTTTTTTATCATGTTATAGATGACATGCTATAGTATGACTTTCTTATCATATTATAGACGACATGCTATAGTATGACTTTTTTATCATGTTATAGACGACATGCTATAGTATGACTTTTTTATCATATTTCCGACGACATGCTTTTGTATGACTTTTTTATCATATTATAGACGACATGCTATAGTATGACTTTCTTATCATATTATAGACGACATGCTATAGTATGACTTTTTTATCATATTTTAGACGACATGCTATAGTATGACTTTTTTATCATATTTCGGACGACATGCTTTTGTATGACTTTTTTATCATATTTCAGACGACATGCTATAGTATGACTTTTTTATCATATTTTAGACGACATGCTATAGTATGACTTTTTTATCATATTTTAGACGACATGCTTTTGTATGACTTTTTTATCATATTATAGACGACATGCTATAGTATGACTTTCTTATCATATTATAGACGACATGCTATAGTATGACTTTTTTATCATATTATAGACGACATGCTATAGTATGACTTTTTTATCATATTTTAGACGACATGCTATAGTATGACTTTTTTATCATATTTCGGACGACATGCTTTTGTATGACTTTTTTATCATATTTCAGACGACATGCTATAGTATGACTTTTTTATCTTATTTTAGACGACATGCTATAGTATGACTTTTTTATCATATTTTAGACGACATGCTTTTGTATGACTTTTTTATCATATTATAGACGACATGCTATAGTATGACTTTCTTATCATATTATAGACGACATGCTATAGTATGACTTTTCTATCATATTATAGACGACATGCTATAGTATGACTTTTTTTTATCATATTATAGACGACATGCTATAGTAAGACTTTTTTATCATATTTTAGACGACATGCTATAGTATGAATTTTTTTAATCATATTTCAGACGACATGCTATAGTATGACTTTTTTATCATATTATAGACGACATGCTATAGTATGACTTTTTTATCATATTATAGACGACACCCTATAGTATGACTTTTTTATCATGTTATAGATGACATGCTATAGTATGACTTTCTTATCATATTATAGACGACATGCTATAGTATGACTTTTTTATCATGTTATAGACGACATGCTATAGTATGACTTTTTTATCATATTTCGGACGACATGCTATAGTGTGACTTTTTTATCATATTATAGACGACATGCTATAGTATGACTTTTTTATCATATTTTAGACGACATGCTATAGTATGACTTTTTTATCATGTTATAGATGACATGCTATAGTATGACTTTCTTATCATATTATAGACGACACCCTATAGTATGACTTTTTTATCATGTTATAGATGACATGCTATAGTATGACTTTCTTATCATATTATAGACGACATGCTATAGTATGACTTTTTTATCATGTTATAGACGACATGCTATAGTATGACTTTTTTATCATATTTCCGACGACATGCTTTTGTATGACTTTTTTATCATATTATAGACGACATGCTATAGTATGACTTTCTTATCATATTATAGACGACATGCTATAGTATGACTTTTTTATCATATTTTAGACGACATGCTATAGTATGACTTTTTTATCATATTTCGGACGACATGCTTTTGTATGACTTTTTTATCATATTTCAGACGACATGCTATAGTATGACTTTTTTATCATATTTTAGACGACATGCTATAGTATGACTTTTTTATCATATTTTAGACGACATGCTTTTGTATGACTTTTTTATCATATTATAGACGACATGCTATAGTATGACTTTCTTATCATATTATAGACGACATGCTATAGTATGACTTTTTTATCATATTTTAGACGACATGCTATAGTATGACTTTTTTATCATATTTTAGACGACATGCTTTTGTATGACTTTTTTATCATATTTTAGACGACATGCTATAGTATGACTTTCTTATCATATTATAGACGACATGCTATAGTATGACTTTTTTATCATATTTTAGACGACATGCTATAGTATGACTTTTTTATCATATTTTAGACGACATGCTTTTGTATGACTTTTTTATCATATTATAGACGACATGCTATAGTATGACTTTCTTATCATATTTTAGACGACATGCTATAGTATGACTTTTTTATCATATTTCAGACGACATGCTATAGTATGACTTTTTGATCATATTATAGACGACATGCTACAGTATAACTTTTTTATCATATTATAGACGACATGCTACAGTATGACTTTTTTATCATATTATAGACGATATCCTATAGTATGACTTTTTTTGTCATGTTATAGACGGCATGCTATAGTATGACTTTTTTTGTCATGTTATAGACGGCATGCTATAGTATGACTTTTTTATCATGTTAAAGACGACATTCTATAGTATGATTTATTTTTCATATTTTAGACGACATGCTATAGTGTGACTTTTTCATCATGTTTCAGACGACATGCTATAGTATGACTTTTTTATCATACTTCGGACGACATGCTATAGTATGACTTTTTTATCATATTTCAGACGACATGCTATAGTGTGACTTTTTTATCATATTATAGACGACATGCTATAGTATGATTTTTTTATCATATTTTGGACGACATGCTATAGTATGACTTTTTTATCATATTTCGGACGACATGCTATAGTATGACTTTTTTATCATATTTTGGACGACATGCTATAGTATGACTTTTTTATCATATTTTAGACGACATGCTATAGTATGACTTTTTTATCATATTTTAGACGACATGCTATAGTGTGACTTTTTTATCATATTTTAGACGACATGCTATAGTATGACTTTTTTATCATGTTATAGACGACATGCTATAGTATGACTATTTTATAATATTATAGACGACATGCTATAGTATGAATTTTTTTATCATATTTTAGACGACATGCTATAGTATGACTTTTTTATCATATTTTAGACGACATGCTATAGTATGACTTTTTTATCATATTTTAGACGACATGCTATAGTATGACTTTTTTATCATATTATAGACGACATGCTATAGTATGAATTTTTTTATCATATTTTAGACGACATGCTATAGTATGACTTTTTTATCATATTTTAGACGACATGCTATAGTATGACTTTTTTATCATGTTATAGACGACATGCTATAGTATGACTATTTTATAATATTTTAGACGACATGCTATAGTATGACTTTTTTATCATATTAAAGATGACCTGCTATTATATGACTTTTTTATCATATTAAAGACGACCTGCTATAGTATGACTTTTTTATGATATTTTGGACGACATGCTATAGTATGACTTTTTTAAGATATTTTAGACGACATGCTATAGTGTGACTTTTTTAAGATATTTTGGACGACATGCTATAGTATGACTTTGTTATGATATTTTAGACGACATGCTATAGTATGACTTTTTTATGATATTTTAGACGACATGCTATAGTATGACTTTTTTAAGATATTTCGGACGACATGCTATAGTATGACTTTTTTATCATATTTCAGACGACATGCTATAGTATGACTTTTTTAAGATATTTTAGACGACATGCTATAGTATGACTTTTTTATCATATTTTAGACGACATGCTATAGTATGACTTTTTTTATCATATTTCAGACGACATGCTATAGTATGACTTTTTTATCATATTTCAGACGACATGCTATAGTATGACTTTTTTAAGATATTTTAGACGACATGCTATAGTATGACTTTTTTAAGATATTTTAGACGACATGCTATAGTATGACTTTTTTATGATATTTTAGACGACATGCTATAGTATGACTTTTTTAAGATATTTTAGACGACATGCTATAGTATGACTTTTTTATCATATTTTAGACGACATGCTATAGTATGACTTTTTTATCATATTTCAGACGACATGCTATAGTATGACTTTTCTATCATATTATAGACGACATGCTATAGTATGACTTTTTTTTATCATGTTATAGATGACATGCTATAGTATGACTTTCTTATCATATTATAGACGACATGCTATAGTATGACTTTTTTATCATGTTATAGACGACATGCTATAGTATGACTTTTTTATCATATTTCGGACGACATGCTATAGTGTGACTTTTTTATCATATTATAGACGACATGCTATAGTATGACTTTTTTATCATATTTTAGACGACATGCTTTTGTATGACTTTTTTATCATATTATAGACGACATGCTATAGTATGACTTTTTTATCATATTTTAGACGACATGCTATAGTATGACTTTTTTATCATATTTTAGACGACATGCTATAGTGTGACTTTTTTATCATATTTTAGACGACATGCTATAGTATGACTTTTTTATCATGTTATAGACGACATGCTATAGTATGACTATTTTATAATATTATAGACGACATGCTATAGTATGAATTTTTTTATCATATTTTAGACGACATGCTATAGTATGACTTTTTTATCATATTTTAGACGACATGCTATAGTATGACTTTTTTATCATATTTTAGACGACATGCTATAGTATGACTTTTTTATCATATTATAGACGACATGCTATAGTATGAATTTTTTTATCATATTTTAGACGACATGCTATAGTATGACTTTTTTATCATATTTTAGACGACATGCTATAGTATGACTTTTTTATCATGTTATAGACGACATGCTATAGTATGACTATTTTATAATATTTTAGACGACATGCTATAGTATGACTTTTTTATCATATTAAAGATGACCTGCTATTATATGACTTTTTTATCATATTAAAGACGACCTGCTATAGTATGACTTTTTTATGATATTTTGGACGACATGCTATAGTATGACTTTTTTAAGATATTTTAGACGACATGCTATAGTGTGACTTTTTTAAGATATTTTGGACGACATGCTATAGTATGACTTTGTTATGATATTTTAGACGACATGCTATAGTATGACTTTTTTATGATATTTTAGACGACATGCTATAGTATGACTTTTTTAAGATATTTCGGACGACATGCTATAGTATGACTTTTTTATCATATTTCAGACGACATGCTATAGTATGACTTTTTTAAGATATTTTAGACGACATGCTATAGTATGACTTTTTTATCATATTTTAGACGACATGCTATAGTATGACTTTTTTTATCATATTTCAGACGACATGCTATAGTATGACTTTTTTATCATATTTCAGACGACATGCTATAGTATGACTTTTTTAAGATATTTTAGACGACATGCTATAGTATGACTTTTTTAAGATATTTTAGACGACATGCTATAGTATGACTTTTTTATGATATTTTAGACGACATGCTATAGTATGACTTTTTTAAGATATTTTAGACGACATGCTATAGTATGACTTTTTTATCATATTTTAGACGACATGCTATAGTATGACTTTTTTATCATATTTCAGACGACATGCTATAGTATGACTTTTCTATCATATTATAGACGACATGCTATAGTATGACTTTTTTTTATCATGTTATAGATGACATGCTATAGTATGACTTTCTTATCATATTATAGACGACATGCTATAGTATGACTTTTTTATCATGTTATAGACGACATGCTATAGTATGACTTTTTTATCATATTTCGGACGACATGCTATAGTGTGACTTTTTTATCATATTATAGACGACATGCTATAGTATGACTTTTTTATCATATTTTAGACGACATGCTTTTGTATGACTTTTTTATCATATTATAGACGACATGCTATAGTATGACTTTCTTATCATATTATAGACGACATGCTATAGTATGACTTTTTTATCATATTTTAGACGACATGCTATAGTATGACTTTTTTATCATATTTCGGACGACATGCTTTTGTATGACTTTTTTATCATATTTCAGACGACATGCTATAGTATGACTTTTTTATCATATTTTAGACGACATGCTTTTGTATGACTTTTTTATCATATTATAGACGACATGCTATAGTATGACTTTTTTATCATATTTTAGACGACATGCTATAGTATGACTTTTTTATCATATTTTAGACGACATGCTTTTGTATGACTTTTTTATCATATTATAGACGACATGCTATAGTATGACTTTCTTATCATATTATAGACGACATGCTATAGTATGACTTTTTTATCATATTTTAGATGACATGCTATAGTATGACTTTTTTATCATATTTTAGACGACATGCTTTTGTATGACTTTTTTATCATATTATAGACGACATGCTATAGTATGACTTTCTTATCATATTATAGACGACATGCTATAGTATGACTTTCTTATCATATTATAGACGACATGCTATAGTATGACTTTTTTATCATATTTCAGACGACATGCTATAGTATGACTTTTTTATCATATTTCAGACGACATGCTATAGTATGACTTTTTTATCATATTTTAGACGACATGCTATAGTATGACTTTTTTATCATGTTATAGACGACATGCTATAGTATGACTATTTTATAATATTATAGACGACATGCTATAGTATGAATTTTTTTATCATATTTTAGACGACATGCTATAGTATGACTTTTTTATCATATTTTAGACGACATGCTATAGTATGACTTTTTTATCATATTTTAGACGACATGCTATAGTATGACTTTTTTATCATATTATAGACGACATGCTATAGTATGAATTTTTTTATCATATTTTAGACGACATGCTATAGTATGACTTTTTTATCATATTTTAGACGACATGCTATAGTATGACTTTTTTATCATATTAAAGATGACCTGCTATTATATGACTTTTTTATCATATTAAAGACGACCTGCTATAGTATGACTTTTTTATGATATTTTGGACGACATGCTATAGTATGACTTTTTTAAGATATTTTAGACGACATGCTATAGTGTGACTTTTTTAAGATATTTTGGACGACATGCTATAGTATGACTTTGTTATGATATTTTAGACGACATGCTATAGTATGACTTTTTTATGATATTTTAGACGACATGCTATAGTATGACTTTTTTAAGATATTTCGGACGACATGCTATAGTATGACTTTTTTATCATATTTCAGACGACATGCTATAGTATGACTTTTTTAAGATATTTTAGACGACATGCTATAGTATGACTTTTTTATCATATTTTAGACGACATGCTATAGTATGACTTTTTTTATCATATTTCAGACGACATGCTATAGTATGACTTTTTTATCATATTTCAGACGACATGCTATAGTATGACTTTTTTAAGATATTTTAGACGACATGCTATAGTATGACTTTTTTAAGATATTTTAGACGACATGCTATAGTATGACTTTTTTATGATATTTTAGACGACATGCTATAGTATGACTTTTTTAAGATATTTTAGACGACATGCTATAGTATGACTTTTTTATCATATTTTAGACGACATGCTATAGTATGACTTTTTTATCATATTTCAGACGACATGCTATAGTATGACTTTTCTATCATATTATAGACGACATGCTATAGTATGACTTTTTTTTATCATGTTATAGATGACATGCTATAGTATGACTTTCTTATCATATTATAGACGACATGCTATAGTATGACTTTTTTATCATGTTATAGACGACATGCTATAGTATGACTTTTTTATCATATTTCGGACGACATGCTATAGTGTGACTTTTTTATCATATTATAGACGACATGCTATAGTATGACTTTTTTATCATATTTTAGACGACATGCTTTTGTATGACTTTTTTATCATATTATAGACGACATGCTATAGTATGACTTTCTTATCATATTATAGACGACATGCTATAGTATGACTTTTTTATCATATTTTAGACGACATGCTATAGTATGACTTTTTTATCATATTTCGGACGACATGCTTTTGTATGACTTTTTTATCATATTTCAGACGACATGCTATAGTATGACTTTTTTATCATATTTTAGACGACATGCTTTTGTATGACTTTTTTATCATATTATAGACGACATGCTATAGTATGACTTTTTTATCATATTTTAGACGACATGCTATAGTATGACTTTTTTATCATATTTTAGACGACATGCTTTTGTATGACTTTTTTATCATATTATAGACGACATGCTATAGTATGACTTTCTTATCATATTATAGACGACATGCTATAGTATGACTTTTTTATCATATTTTAGACGACATGCTTTTGTATGACTTTTTTATCATATTATAGACGACATGCTATAGTATGACTTTCTTATCATATTATAGACGACATGCTATAGTATGACTTTCTTATCATATTATAGACGACATGCTATAGTATGACTTTTTTATCATATTTCAGACGACATGCTATAGTATGACTTTTTTATCATATTTCAGACGACATGCTATAGTATGACTTTTTTATCATATTTTAGACGACATGCTATAGTATGACTTTTTTATCATATTTTAGACGACATGCTATAGTGTTACTTTTTTATCATATTATAGACGACATGCTATAGTATGAATTTTTTTATCATATTTTAGACGACATGCTATAGTATGACTTTTTTATCATATTTTAGACGACATGCTATAGTATGACTTTTTTATCATGTTATAGACGACATGCTATAGTATGACTATTTTATAATATTTTAGACGACATGCTATAGTATGACTTTTTTAAGATATTTTAGACGACATGCTATAGTATGACTTTTTTAAGATATTTTAGACGACATGCTATAGTATGACTTTTTTAAGATATTTTAGACGACATGCTATAGTATGACTTTTTTATGATATTTTAGACGACATGCTATAGTATGACTTTTTTAAGATATTTTGGACGACATGCTATAGTATGACTTTTTTATCATATTTTAGACGACATGCTATAGTATGACTTTTTTTTATCATATTTCAGACGACATGCTATAGTATGACTTTTTTAAGATATTTTAGACGACATGCTATAGTATGACTTTTTTATCATATTTTAGACGACATGCTATAGTATGACTTTTTTATCATATTTCAGACGACATGCTATAGTATGACTTTTCTATCATATTATAGACGACATGCTATAGTATGACTTTTTTATCATATTTTAGACGACATGCTATAGTATGACTTTTTTAAGATATTTTAGACGACATGCTATAGTATGACTTTTTTATCATATTTTAGACGACATGCTATAGTATGACTTTTTTATCATATTTCAGACGACATGCTATAGTATGACTTTTCTATCATATTATAGACGACATGCTATAGTATGACTTTTTTTTATCATGTTATAGATGACATGCTATAGTATGACTTTCTTATCATATTATAGACGACATGCTATAGTATGACTTTTTTATCATGTTATAGACGACATGCTATAGTATGACTTTTTTATCATATTTCGGACGACATGCTATAGTGTGACTTTTTTATCATATTATAGACGACATGCTATAGTATGACTTTTTTATCATATTTTAGACGACATGCTTTTGTATGACTTTTTTATCATATTATAGACGACATGCTATAGTATGACTTTCTTATCATATTATAGACGACATGCTATAGTATGACTTTTTTTATCATATTTTAGACGACATGCTATAGTATGACTTTTTTATCATATTTCGGACGACATGCTTTTGTATGACTTTTTTATCATATTTCAGACGACATGCTATAGTCTGACTTTTTTATCATATTTTAGACGACATGCTTTTGTATGACTTTTTTATCATATTATAGACGACATGCTATAGTATGACTTTCTTATCATATTATAGACGACATGCTATAGTATGACTTTTTTATCATATTTTAGACGACATGCTATAGTATGACTTTTTTATCATATTTTAGACGACATGCTTTTGTATGACTTTTTTATCATATTATAGACGACATGCTATAGTATGACTTTCTTATCATATTATAGACGACATGCTATAGTATGACTTTTTTATCATATTTTAGATGACATGCTATAGTATGACTTTTTTATCATATTTTAGACGACATGCTTTTGTATGACTTTTTTATCATATTATAGACGACATGCTATAGTATGACTTTCTTATCATATTATAGACGACATGCTATAGTATGACTTTCTTATCATATTATAGACGACATGCTATAGTATGACTTTTTTATCATATTTCAGACGACATGCTATAGTATGACTTTTTTATCATATTTCAGACGACATGCTATAGTATGACTTTTTTATCATATTTTAGACGACATGCTATAGTATGACTTTTTTATCATATTTTAGACGACATGCTATAGTGTTACTTTTTTATCATATTATAGACGACATGCTATAGTATGAATTTTTTTATCATATTTTAGACGACATGCTATAGTATGACTTTTTTATCATATTTTAGACGACATGCTATAGTATGACTTTTTTATCATGTTATAGACGACATGCTATAGTATGACTATTTTATAATATTTTAGACGACATGCTATAGTATGACTTTTTTATCATATTAAAGATGACCTGCTATTATATGACTTTTTTATCATATTAAAGACGACCTGCTATAGTATGACTTTTTTATGATATTTTGGACGACATGCTATAGTATGACTTTTTTAAGATATTTTAGACGACATGCTATAGTGTGACTTTTTTAAGATATTTTGGACGACATGCTATAGTATGACTTTGTTATGATATTTTAGACGACATGCTATAGTATGACTTTTTTATGATATTTTAGACGACATGCTATAGTATGACTTTTTTAAGATATTTCGGACGACATGCTATAGTATGACTTTTTTATCATATTTCAGACGACATGCTATAGTATGACTTTTTTAAGATATTTTAGACGACATGCTATAGTATGACTTTTTTATCATATTTTAGACGACATGCTATAGTATGACTTTTTTTATCATATTTCAGACGACATGCTATAGTATGACTTTTTTATCATATTTCAGACGACATGCTATAGTATGACTTTTTTAAGATATTTTAGACGACATGCTATAGTATGACTTTTTTAAGATATTTTAGACGACATGCTATAGTATGACTTTTTTAAGATATTTTAGACGACATGCTATAGTATGACTTTTTTAAGATATTTTGGACGACATGCTATAGTATGACTTTTTTAAGATATTTTAGACGACATGCTATAGTATGACTTTTTTATGATATTTTAGACGACATGCTATAGTATGACTTTTTTAAGATATTTTGGACGACATGCTATAGTATGACTTTTTTTATCATATTTCAGACGACATGCTATAGTATGACTTTTTTAAGATATTTTAGACGACATGCTATAGTATGACTTTTTTATCATATTTTAGACGACATGCTATAGTATGACTTTTTTTGTCATGTTATAGACGGCATGCTATAGTATGACTTTTTTTTATCATATTATAGACGACATGCTACAGTATGACTTTTTTATCATGTTATAGACGACATGCTATAGTGTGACTTTTTTATCATATTTTAGACGACATGCTATAGTATGACTTTTTTATCATATTATAGACGACATGCTATAGTATGACTTTTTTATCATATTATAGACGATATGCTATAGTGTGACTTTTTTTTATCATATTTTAGACGACATGCTATAGTATGACTTTTTTATCATATTATAGACGACATGCTACAGTATGACTTTTTTTTCATATTATAGACGACATGCTATAGTATGACTTTTTTATCATATTATAGACGACATGCTATAGTATGACTTTTTTATCATGTTATAGACGACATGCTATAGTGTGACTTTTTTATCATATTATAGACGATATGCTATAGTATGACTTTTTTTATCATATTTTAGACGACATGCTATAGTATGACTTTTTTATCATATTATAGACGACATGCTATAGTTTGACTTTTTTATCATATTATAGACGATATGCTATAGTGTGACTTTTTTTTTATCATATTTTAGACGACATGCTATAGTATGACTTTTTTATCATATTATAGACGACATGCTATAGTATGACTTTTTTATCATATTATAGACGACATGCTATAGTATGACTTTTTTATCATGTTATAGACGACATGCTATAGTGTGACTTTTTTATCATATTATAGACGATATGCTATAGTATGACTTTTTTTATCATATTTTAGACGACATGCTATAGTATGACTTTTTTATCATATTATAGACGACATGCTATAGTATGACTTTTTTATCATATTATAGACGACATGCTATAGTATGACTTTTTTATCATATTATAGACGACATGCTATAGTATGACTTTCTTACCATATTTTAGACGACATGCTATAGTATGACTTTTTTTTTATCATATTTTAGACGACATGCTATAGTATGACTTTTTTATCATATTTTAGACGACATGCTACAGTATGACTTTTTTATCATATTATAGACGATATGCTATAGTATGACTTTTTTTGTCATGTTATAGACGGCATGCTATAGTATGACTTTTTTTGTCATGTTATAGACGGCATGCTATAGTATGACTTTTTTTTATCATATTATAGACGACATGCTACAGTATGACTTTTTTATCATGTTATAGACGACATGCTATAGTGTGACTTTTTTATCATATTTTAGACGACATGCTATAGTATGACTTTTTTATCATATTATAGACGACATGCTATAGTATGACTTTTTTATCATATTATAGACGATATGCTATAGTGTGACTTTTTTTTATCATATTTTAGACGACATGCTATAGTATGACTTTTTTATAATATTATGGACGACATGCTATAGTATGACTTTTTTATCATATTATAGACGACATGCTATAGTATGACTTTTTTATCATATTATAGACGACATGCTACAGTATGACTTTTTTTTCATATTATAGACGACATGCTATAGTATGACTTTTTTATCATATTATAGACGACATGCTATAGTATGACTTTTTTATCATGTTATAGACGATATGCTATAGTGTGACTTTTTTATCATATTATAGACGATATGCTATAGTATGACTTTTTTTATCATATTTTAGACGACATGCTATAGTATGACTTTTTTATCATATTATAGACGACATGCTATAGTTTGACTTTTTTATCATATTATAGACGATATGCTATAGTGTGACTTTTTTTTTTATCATATTTTAGACGACATGCTATAGTATGACTTTTTTATCATATTATAGACGACATGCTATAGTATGACTTTTTTATCATATTATAGACGACATGCTATAGTATGACTTTTTTATCATGTTATAGACGACATGCTATAGTGTGACTTTTTTATCATATTATAGACGATATGCTATAGTATGACTTTTTTTTATCATATTTTAGACGACATGCTATAGTATGACTTTTTTATCATATTATAGACGACATGCTATAGTATGACTTTTTTATCATATTATAGACGACATGCTATAGTATGACTTTTTTATCATATTATAGACGACATGCTATAGTATGACTTTTTTTTTATCATATTTTAGACGACATGCTATAGTATGACTTTTTTTATCATATTTTAGACGACATGCTATAGTATGACTTTTTTATCATGTTATAGACGACATGCTATAGTATGACTTTTTTATCATATTTTAGACGACATGCTATAGTATGACTTTTTTATCATATTATAGAAATCATGCTATAGTATGACTTTTTTATCATATTATAGACGACATGCTATGGTATGACTTTTTAATCATGTTATAGACGACATGCTATAGTGTGACTTTTTTATCATGTTATAGACGACATGCTATAGTATGACTTTTTTGTCATATTATAGACGACCTGCTATAGTATGACTTTTTTTTTTATCATATTATAGACGACATGCTATAGTATGACTTTTTTATCATATTTTAGACGACATGCTATAGTATGACTTTTTTATCATATTATAGACGACATGCTATAGTGTGACTTTTTTATCATGTTATAGACGACATGCTATAGTATGACTTTTTTATCATGTTATAGACGACATGCTATAGTGTGACTTTCTTATCATATTTTAGACGACATGCTATAGTGTGACTTTTTTATCATGTTATAGTTGACATGCTATAGTATGACTTTCTTATCATATTATAGACGACATGCTATGGTATGACTTTTTTATCATGTTATAGACGACATGCTATAGTGTGACTTTTTTATCACGTTATAGACGACATGCTATGGTATGACTTTTTAATCATGTTATAGACGACATGCTATAGTGTGACTTTTTTATCATGTTATAGACGACATGCTATAGTATGACTTTTTTATCATATTTTAGACGACATGCTATAGTATGACTTTTTAATCATGTTATAGACGACATGCTATAGTGTGACTTTTTTATCATGTTATAGACGACATGCTATAGTATGACTTTTTTGTCATATTATAGACGACATGCTATAGTATGACTTTTTTATCATATTATAGACGACATGCTATAGTATGACTTTTTTATCATATTTTAGACGACATGCTATAGTATGACTTTTTAATCATATTATAGACGACATGCTATAGTATGACTTTTTTATCATATTATAGACGACATGCTATAGTATGACTTTTTTATCATATTTTAGACGACATGCTATAGTATGACTTTTTTATCATATTATAGACGACATGCTATAGTATGACTTTTTTATCATATTATAGACGACATGCTATAGTATGACTTTTTAATCATGTTATAGACGACATGCTATAGTGTGACTTTTTTATCATGTTATAGACGACATGCTATAGTATGACTTTTTTATCATATTTTAGACGACATGCTATAGTATGACTTTTTAATCATGTTATAGACGACATGCTATAGTGTGACTTTTTTATCATGTTATAGACGACATGCTATAGTATGACTTTTTTGTCATATTATAGACGACATGCTATAGTATGACTTTTTTATCATATTATAGACGACATGCTATAGTATGACTTTTTTATCATATTTTAGACGACATGCTATAGTATGACTTTTTAATCATATTATAGACGACATGCTATAGTATGACTTTTTTTATCATATTATAGACGACATGCTATAGTATGACTTTTTTATCATATTTTAGACGACATGCTATAGTATGACTTTTTTATCATGTTATAGACGACATGCTATAGTATGACTTTTTTATCATATTTTAGACGACATGCTATAGTATGACTTTTTTATCATATTATAGACGACATGCTATAGTATGACTTTTTAATCATGTTATAGACGACATGCTATAGTGTGACTTTTTTATCATGTTATAGACGACATGCTATAGTATGACTTTTTTGTCATATTATAGACGACATGCTATAGTATGACTTTTTTATCATATTATAGACGACATGCTATAGTATGACTTTTTTATCATATTTTAGACGACATGCTATAGTATGACTTTTTAATCATATTATAGACGACATGCTATAGCATGACTTTTTTATCATATTATAGACGACATGCTATAGTGTGACTTTTTTATCATATTTTAGACGACATGCTATAGTATGACTTTTTTATCATATTATAGACGACATGCTATAGTGTGACTTTTTTATCATATTATAGACGACATGCTATAGTATGACTTTTTAATCATGTTATAGACGACATGCTATAGTGTGACTTTTTTATCATGTTATAGACGACATGCTATAGTATGACTTTTTTGTCATATTATAGACGACATGCTATAGTATGACTTTTTTATCATATTATAGACGACATGCTATAGTATGACTTTTTTATCATATTTTAGACGACATGCTATAGTGTGACTTTTTTATCATGTTATAGTCGACATGCTATAGTATGACTTTTTTATCATATTATAGACGACATGCTATAGTGTGACTTTTTTATCATGTTATAGACGACATGCTATAGTATGACTTTTTTATCATGTTATAGACGACATGCTATAGTGTGACTTTTTTATCATGTTATAGACGACATGCTATCGTGTGACTTTTTGACCATAATTCGTCCGAATTATGATAAAAAAAAAAAAGTCACACCATAGCATGTCGTCTAAAATATGATAACTAGCATAGCATGTCGTCTGAAATGAAAATAAAAACTTTGAGGATGCTCACGACTTAACATTTGGTAATCAGACAGTTGAAGCAGGTGCAATCACTTCATACTGGAAGGAGAAAGCTTGTTGTGGTGTGCTCTCTCTCCCATATACATTTCAATTCATCTCACACGCAGTATTTATTTAAAAAGTGTGCAATCCACAAAATAATACATCGTTGCCTTGATTTATTATTTTGTGAGCACGTTTTAATTTGGTCTTCTCTCTCTGACACTGAAGCCTGCAGCCGCTCCAACCTTCCTCGAACTGAACAGGTGAGACCTTTTCACACCTTCTCCTGGGAACATCTGACCAACAATCAATAACACACTTGAAATATTCAGACTTTACAAGGAACCAATAAGAATCATGATAATAGCCACAACCATGAAGGTCGGGATGAAAGAAACTCGATGACAGTTTGATAAAAAAAATTTATGTAACAATTGAAAAGTCATAACACAGCAAAAGACATTCAAATCAACATGAGCCACCGGGGTGTGTCCTGCAGCTCTGAGCCTCCAGCAAGGCCTCCTCCATGTAAACAGTGTTGATATGAAGCTGCTGTGTGATTGGCTCTCCTTCCTCCTGATAGGTTTCTGCATCTCCAGGTTTGTACTCCACACATTCCTCATATAATACAATAAATTATAAAACCTAAAAATATGGAGGAGGTGACTCGTGGTAAACTCAACGTAAGAAGATTTCCAAGCGTTCGGGACACACCCCGAACACCGACACCTCTTTGGCACGGAACACAAATCATAAAACGCGACAGGAAACGAACTGTAAACAAAACAACGGTCATTATAAAATGCATTTTTTTTTCGTACACGGACAGCATTAACAGATAAAAAAACAAAAACAATAATCCTAAAAAAATAATTTGGCAAATGTGACCGTCCTCCAGCGATAACAATTGTCTCAGTCTGCAAGGCCTCCGTGCAAAACCGCGTCATCGTGGTTAATGTGAGCACGCTGGAAGAAGGGAGAGGGGGTGGGGGGTTGGAGTCTGAACTGGTTCCGGTCCTCTTTGTGTTCGTCCTCTGGTTTGTGCAACAGCTCCGTGGTTCCCCAGCCGAAGTCTCTTTAGTGCAAATAGGCTGTCAGCCGTGACCTCGTCAGAGGGGGGAGGGGCCACGTCAAGGTCATTTTCGTGGCGGAGGCGAGGCTGTGTTTGGTTTGGCACCTGAAACCGGTCTGGAAGAAGGAGAGGGAAGAAGCGTATTTCAAAGTGATGCAGAATCGTGGCTTGCTGATATTTTCTTTAAGGAATAATTCTGGAAATATTCTGTATATATATTTTTGAATGTGAACAAATCTGATGGATCCTGTCCACAAAAATCTAGCAGCAACGTCTTTTCAGAAAAGTACTAAATATCAGCTGTCTCTGTTCTACTGGTTTTCATGTTCGTCTCCTGGTGTTGACGAAACCATCTCTGTTCATCGAAATTACTTATTTAGAAGAAAGAATAAAGAGAATAAAGAGAATAAAGAAAGAATCATATGTAATCATGTTATGATAATAAGCATCCTGAACATCACAGAATTATTGTCATTAGTTATTTTCTAAACTTGAAGAAGCATCAGAAGCTAAAAGTCATAAACATAACGTATCTGTGACTGTAATATAGAAACATAAAATACATCTTCTGTAAAAATGTGTGCTTTAAATGGTTTTAAATAGTTTTAATTCCACACAGACTGTGTGCACAAATGGAAAACTGGTTGGTGGATTTTACTGCAGCGATCAGAGCATCTGCTCCAAAACCAAACTCTGAACCCTTCAGGTCCCTCAGAGGACAGGACAGGACAGGACAGGACAGGACAGGGCAGGGCAGGACAGGGCAGGGCAGGACAGGACAGGACAGGACAGGAAGTTCAGCTTGGATTTTGTGTGTGTGTGTGTGTGTGCGTGTGTGTGTGTGTGTGTGTGTGTGTGTGTGTGTGTGTGTGTGCCCACCTGAGAGCTCTGAGGGGGGGGATGGCTGAGACTTTGCCCACCGGTTTGGGTCCTGCCGCCGGGGGCATCATCACCAGCAGACCCGGGGAGGGTTTGGAGACGGGGGTCCGGGGCGGACTCACAGTGGGGGAGGCCCCTCTGGCGGGGCTGAGGGGGAGGGGCCTCTGAGGAGGGAAGGGGGACGGTCGGGGCTGCAGCTCAGTCACCAACTAAAAGACAGAAATTTGTGTTTCTCAGATTACTGAACATTCAAGAAAACACGAAGACAGAAAAATCAAAGTTTCAATCAGAACCAACACAACTGAGAAAAGGACGTTTGTTCAGGAAGCAGATTAAACATCTCCTGAGATCACAAAGTAGAAAATACTGGATATTTTCCACAAACACAACGGCAACATGATGTTCAGATGTAATTTAAAGGCACTTCACACTTCAGAGACACACTGATGAGAGCAGTTTAAATCAATAAGAAAGCAAACATGCAGCTGTTTTATTCTTATTTCTTCAGCGTTTAGAAGAAATCTCTGAAACACATCTCAGACGTCTTCTCATTATTTTTCTGTTTTCTGCAGAAGGCTCTGAATTACGTTTCAAAACGAGACATTTAGCTGCAGTTACGACGGCTGTTGAGCTCCTCTAAGGCCTGCTGATTTATTTCTGTCCTCTGTGGGGGACGCGAGTCGGAGACGTCCGGGTCAAGCAGCGTTTCTGAAATCTATTGGGGAAGACAACGAGGAGCCGACCTGCAGATATTCTGCTTCTGTTGCTAATAATGAAATCTTTTTTCATTACCAGTGGAGAGCGTGTTGGGTTGAGGGGCAGCGGTTTCTTGGGCGGGCTGAGTCTCTGTGGGGTCGGGGGGGATTTGGACGGGGCCACCGGGGGCTTGCTCGCGGGTAGAGGTGGGCGAACCACCGTGATGCTCCGGGGACCGTTCTGGGGGGTCGAGGTGGGTCTCAGAGGTCGCACCACGTTGACGGGTTGATTCGGCGGGGGGCCCGGTCGGAGGGGAAGAACCTCTTTGCTGCTGTGAGGAAGCTGAGATCACCAGAAACACAGACAACAACAAAGTTAAAGGAAGCAGCAGGAAACCAGTGGAGAGGGCTGCTGGGGATGTGGGAGGAGTCAGTAGAACAACCACACACACACACACACACACACACACACACACACACACACACACACACACACACACACACACACACACACTCCACTCACCCCCTTGTGACCACTGGCCTTGTTGATCGGTCCGACCACCTTCAGGTGAAAGGCAGGATTCAGATGGCCGTTCTTCTCTTTATCCACCGAAGCCTCCATCCTGAGCAGAGAGAGAGACAGACTGGTCCATCAATCAGAGATTGGTCCATCAAGACTGTCTGAGCTTCAGCATGAGACTGTCGACCTGTCCGTCAAACTCTTCTTCTTCTGTTTACATCTTTGTAGCTGAACACTTCTTGTTTAGATTATTTGAATTGTCAGACAGTCAGACAGACAGTCAGACAGGCAGACAGACAGGCAGACAGACAGGCAGACAGACAGACAGTCAGATAGACAGACAGTCAGATAGACAGACAGACAGTCAGACAGACAGTCAGACAGACAGTCAGACAGGCAGACAGACAGACAGTCAGATAGACAGACAGTCAGATAGACAGTCAGACAGGCAGACAGACAGTCAGACAGACAGTCAGACAGACAGTCAGACAGGCAGACAGACAGGCAGACAGACAGACAGTCAGATAGACAGACAGTCAGATAGACAGACAGACAGTCAGACAGACAGTCAGACAGGCAGACAGCTCCGTACTTGGTGCTCTTGTTCTTCTCTCTTTGAGAAAGCCACTTGTGGTAGAAGGAGGTTTTGATCCTGCAGCAGTAGAAGAGCAGCAGCACTGCAGGCAGGAGGACCAGGAAGGAGAACAGCAGGCCGACCACCAGACCCACCTGACCTGGACACACACACACGCACACACAGACACACACACGCACGCACAAACAATTTTCAGTCGCCTGCCTAAGATGAGATGGAGCACATGAAAAATATAAAATAACAGTTTCAGAATATGAAATTAAATATGCTAAATTTAGCAAAACATGATGTTTTAAATGATCCTGTGTTTGTGTGCAGAGACTGTAAAACACTGGTTAAAGAGTACTAATCATTCTGAAGTTCACTGTATCACAGGCTTTCTGTTATAACTTGGATGACATCATCGTAGTGATGACATCACTACGATGATGTCATCACATGTCCGTACGACTGGTTTTAGTCATATTCATCATGTCTGGTCGGGTCTCCCATCCTCAGTGAAAAACTCAGATGTGTGATGTCATCTCCAGAGTCTGTGATTCATTTGGTGGATTCCTCACTAGTCTGATTACGGCTCCGCCCTCCGATGGCTGGACCAATCACATTCATGACCTTTAAGTCCAGCGTTGGTTTTTTATAAATCGTTTCAGGGGAGAGTTCTGCTGCATTCTGGTTGGTTAAAGCTGCTCCAATAGTTTCAAGATGGTCGACGCCGAGTACGATGCAACTACTTCAAACAGCTGTCCATGAACCATCCCATAATCTCACACACTGAACTCATCTGCACATCTGCAACAGATGTTTTAAACACGAAGCTGCTGATCTGATCAGCAGAAACACAAACATCTGAGAATCAGAAAACAGCAGTGAGGACAAAATGATTTAATCTCATAGTGCGGAGATGAAGACACACACTGTGTGTGTTTGTGTTATTCATGTTGTGTTTGTTTGTTATTCATGTTGTGTTTGTGTGTTATTCATGTTGTGTGTTATTCATGTTGTGTTTGTGTGTTATTCATGTTGTGTTTGTGTGTTATTCATGTTGTGTTTGTGTTATTCATGTTGTGTTTGTGTGTTATTCATGTTGTGTTTGTGTGTTATTCATGTTGTGTTTGTGTGTTATTCATGTTGTGTTTGTGTGTTATTCATGTTGTGTTTGTGTTATTCATGTTGTGTTTGTGTGTTATTCATGTTGTGTTTGTGTTATTCATGTTGTGTTTGTGTGTTATTCATGTTGTGTTTGTGTGTTATTCATGTTGTGTGTTATTCATGTTGTGTTTGTGTGTTATTCATGTTGTGTGTTATTCATGTTGTGTTTGTGTGTTATTCATGTTGTGTTTGTGTGTTATTCATGTTGTGTTTGTGTGTTATTCAT